>NC_092864.1:2016226-2121799 GCF_032062135.1 Pyxicephalus adspersus | reverse complement strand
TTGTGTATAGAAGCTCTGTGCGTTACAATCTCTGGTTTTAGTATTGTATATGAATTATGTATGAAGTTTTACATACCTTATAAATCCCCAGACTAAAATCGTGTTTGGACGTTTTATCAGGCCTGTAGTATATTCCACAAGAGGATATATATGCTCAGCGAAGCATGGAATACATCTCTACAGCTATATTTCCTAATTTGATGATGAGACTCAAATATCATCAAGCTGCGGTTTTCCCCAAATAACCTAAAAACAAAACATTTACACTTAACCTTTATTCCCACAGATCCCGCGATGGCGCTGGTCCTTCCCGCGTCGTCCTAGTATTTTGTCCAGGAGGTGCCGTCTTCTTGCTCAATCTCCCAATCCCGCACTCTGTAGGTGTGAGATTGGCTGATGTAGCTGCTGTACAGGGGGCGATCTCACTGCGCATGTGTGAGATCTGCATCTCTTATAGGGAGTATCCAGAGCCGCCCGGGATTCATGATCTCATTATCCCGGGAAGCTCCGCGCTCACATTAGGCAATGCCGCAATCAAGACTTAAAAAAAGGTCTGCACTTAAAAACCAAGGGTTGTCTACCTTTCAATGAGGATAATATTTTATGTGCAGACCTTTAGCATAGTTAGAATCTCCTGCATCACAACTTATACAGCTATTATACAGAGATTTCCCTTTATAGTGGCTACAAAGATTTTCATGGTGTATGGCCTTTGTACATGTTTTCTCCTAAACATTCATATAATTGTTTTATCATGCATGCAGGAAGGGAAAGATTTTCTACAATATGTGTTTCCTGTAATTTGCTATATTAATTCTAGATGTAGGAATGTAGGCCTGATCCTAAACTGCCAGTGTGCGGTGTTCATGATATGGCCACACATTGGATGTCCTATTCCAAAGCCATGGAAAATACCATGACTCCTCTCACCCCTGCCTCTATCAGGGGCATATAAATCCTTCCCTACCACACCATGTCTGTATGAAGGGGGCTTTGTACCCTGGGGCACAGTCATGGGGGAACAGAAAAGGTTCCTGGCCAATCTGTGACCACAATGCTGGAAGAGCACAATTGTCTACAATGTCTCTGTATGATGAAGGATTACCAGGACACTTTACTGGTGACCCTTGAACTCCATAATTTGGGGAGGTGTCCTCCATACATCAGGTCATATAGGAAGGTGAGAAGACCTAGTTCACCATTTCATCTCATCCCAATGGTGTTCAGTAGGGTGAGGTCAGGGCTCTGTGCAGGACACTGGAGTTCCTCCACACCAAACTGGTGTATTTATGGAGGGGGCTTTGTATCTCGGGGAACAGAAAAGGGTCTTCACCAACTTTGACCACAATACTGGAAGAGCAAAATTTCTTTGTATGCTGGAGGATAACCAGGGCCCCTCACTGGGGCCACCTGAACTCCTTAATTTATAGGGAGTCATAGAATATGGCCATGTAATATTACTATCACCTATCACTGGAGATTCATAGGAGAAGGATTCATAGAGTGTATATATCAGCTAGAAAACTATTCGGCTTGCTCCTACTTTCTGCTCATTTAAAAGAGCATTTAAAACCCATTTTTTCAAACTTGTCTACCCGTCTTCTGTCTTTTGAAACCATCACCACTACCCACCATTACATATTTCCCTCCTATTGTTTGTAAATTACCCCACCTACTAGATTGTTAGCTCTTCGGGAAATGACATTCAGAATAATAATTCATTGTTTTGCTTACAGTTTAAAGGGCTTTATTGCCGATTCTGATGACGATGAATTTGATTCCATATTCTCAAAAGGTGGAAAAGAAAACAAAAGAAGAGACGGTAAGCGATGGTAAATGGTGAATTTCCCAGTTGCTACATCCCCGATCTTTATGACTGTCCTATATTTTATCTTTAGGGGTGAAGACCTCTCTCCCAGTATCTGCAAACCTTCAGAAAGAATCCGTGTTCTCACAGTGGAAAGATTCTCCTGTATTTATTAGTGATAGTGATGAAGATTCCATTGTTATAAGAAGTACGTGGTCGGATAGACACAAAACAAACCGAAATCCGAAGGGTAAAGATCAAAAGCCGAAATCAGAGCTGAAAGATACCAAGAAAAACTGCCTGGACCCTGCTGAAAACACAAAAAGCCCTTCCGTGTCTGAACCCAAATTGTGTACACCTGTAAGCTCTGATGATGAATTTGAGAGTCTTTTGAATCGCATTAAGAACCGGACAAAGAACCAAAGACCAGGGCTGTCCGCAAGTAAAGAAAAAACCCCAGCTACACTGACAGGTTGGCTCATTCATCAATTAACATTGAGGTAAAATATGTATAGGTTGTGCACCAATCAAGACTTGTCTATGGGCCTGAAACCTATAAATTGTCACTTGGTTCTGGTAAGCCTCTTCCTATGCTGGAGGGACAGTGCTAAACCCCTTTCAGAAATCCTGGCGGTGTCCACCAGGGGCTATAGTGCCAACGAAAGGGAATACATATTGTATTCATTGCTGAAAAACATTCCGTTGTTTCACCATTCACATTACATTGCACAGTTTATTTCAGTAAGATCTAAGGTTGCTTGGTCGCTTTTTCTGCTGCCGTATCCTGCAGCCTTGATTTTAGAATTGGATGTTCAGCAAAGACTTTTGGGAGGGAACACCTTGCCTAATACTCAGACTAAGGTTTTAAATGTATAGAAGCTTTGATAACAAATCTTCCTAAAGACTTAAGAAGAAAAAATGATTAGCCCCTGACTTCATATTTGATCAGTTTTTTTTTTTCTTTCACTGATAACAGGGCCAACAAAGGTTCCTTGCTTTGATTTAACAAACAAAAAGAACAGCGACACCAAACCAAAACCTCAGTCAAGTTTAGATTTGACCAGACGTCCCTATCTCACCTCTGAAGTTGTGAAAGAACCTCTTGATGTAGCAAAGTCACATCCAGGCAACGTGTAAGTAAAGGTCGGCTTGTGTCTTATAATCAGGGCTGTGGAGAACAAAAAGCCTCCGACCTGTCGTTTTATGGTCCTGCTTACTCCTCTAATGCAGCGGTCACCAACTGTTGGTTCGCAAGAGAAATTTTGGGGATCTGCGGCTCTGGCTGGCGCATCACTAAGGGGAGTCAGGAGCAGGGCCCCGCTGGCGGAACAAGTCCCAGGCCTTGGAAAGTGGGTGAGCTGTATCCCTGGACATAACCCGCCCACTCTCCCATCATAGGCTCATATCTGCGATGGGAGAGGGGGCGGGCCTATGTCACTATGGGGAATGTTTCTCCCCTTTTGATTGACAACCAGCACCCCACGCGGTCAGGAGCCGGTGATTTTACTGGTCCGCGGAACCAAAAAGGATGGCGACCACTGCTCTAATATAAATCTGCTAATGTATGCTAACATTCCATGTTAATTCACACACACACCCGTCATCCCATCACTGCCACAGCTCAGCCATTGTACAGCTGTATGAAGACCAGGAATGCTTTTGGGAACTCTTGGCCAAGAAGCTGACACTCTACCCTATTGTCAGCCTGTAATTCCCAGCATGTTAACCAGTAAAGTTTTTGTCTTAATTTTATCATAAAAACACAAAGATGAAAATAAAGATTTCTTGTTTTCATTAAGAATCTATAAATTAGTTTTGTATAATGAAGATGAGGAAGAACTTGACTTGCTCCATAGAAACCTCATCATCAGCTGCTTTAATTCTTCTCCATAAAACATAAAAACCTCATAAAACCTAAATCCGGATAACTGTTACTGAAGTTGTGTGTGTAATAGAGGGGTGTGAGACCGGGGGATCTTTACAATGTTATAACCCCCATTATATTGGTGAATATTTCTCATAAGCTGAATAGAATCCACATTACAAAGATGTATTCATGTTAGAATCGCGTCCTAGCAGTGACAGCAGGGTGTTCATTATTACAGCGCTGATAGTTTGTTTAGAGTGAGCAGTTGGCAAACAACATTAAATAAAGTGGACCTGAACTCAGGATTTTTACTTTCATAAAAGAGTAGACAGCCCTTTATATTTAAAGTAAAAATATTTTTGCAACACAGCGAGATCATCAAGAATTTGGGAGTGCAGAGCCTCCCTGAATACCTAGGTCACATATCCCAGGATGCTCCTTCTGAGCATGCTCTTTCATAAATAGGAAAAACAAAATTGTCAATCTCACGCATGCGCAGTGCGAGATCAGTGACGCAGGGAGAAGAACCCGGAAAAAGATTTTGCTCACTTTGTGCCGGGCTGAAGACACATAGCAGGACGACGCGGGATGTGATGGAAGAAGCCTCCCAACGGATCTGCGGGATTTAAGGTAATTGTGTGGTTTTTTTTATTTTGGGTTTAGTTCCGCTTTAAGTTATCCAAGTCCTCCTCTCTGCAGTTAATTTTTTATTTTTTTTTCCTTTTTAAAAATGTAAAATGAATCTATAACCTGAGCATTTTATGTTCTTTTACTATTCAGGGGATTTCCATGCAAAGTACAAGACTGCTTTCTGAGAGACCTTTCCCATCCAACATCCATTTATGTGAAGGATTTCAAACAGAAAAAACATGAACTTACAACAAGACTCTACAGTCTTTACAATCGCACCATTTTTGATGAAAAGGTATGTTAGGTTTAGAGATAGGACATAAACGCCAGAATGTAGCTTATTGTTGACATTACAAACCACACAAAAAAAACGTAGAATCTTCATCTTGACTTGAGTTTTTGTAGTTCTATATTCAAAATTATATGCCCCCCACTATGTCCAATACTTACACCACTAATACGTACTTGCACCACTTTACATCCCCCTTCCCTTAAACTTTTACTATTAAGTCTTTATATCAGTCCTCTGCTTTTCTTATAATATATTATTACACAGTATTTATATAGCGCCATCATATTACATAGCGCTGTACAAATTCCATAGTCATGTCACGAACTGTCCCTCAAAAGAGCTCACAATCTAATGTCCCTACTATAGTCGTATGTCATTAATGTAGTCCAAGGTCAATTTAGGGGGAAGCCAATTAACCTAACTGCGTGTTTTTGGGATGTGGGAGGAAACCGGAGCACCCGGAGGAAACCCACGCAGACACGTGGAGAACCTGCAAACTCCATGCAGATAGTGTCCTGGCTGGGATTTGAACCTAGCACTGCAACGGCAAGAGTGCTAACCACTGAGCCACCGTGCTGCCCAAACAAAAAAAATGTTTAGATGAGCCAGATGTATGGTTTTTATGGTGAAATTACAAGTTAAATATTACAATTTATAATGTTTGTTTCATCTGACTATTGTTTGATTCTTATTACCTGTTTGTGTACAATTCATACAAAAAGAAGGGTAAACCCAGGGCAAAGTGGTATTGGTACTGGGTCGTTGACTCCTTCAGTAGGCTAAGTTTGAAATATGTTTTAGGTAACATTTCATTGGGTTTTGTATTCTTTTTCTGTGATGATTTTTACAGACACTTTGATCCTCCTTTTATTCATTATGAGCTTCCATGTGTTTTTTCTTTTAGCTCCCGGCAAACATGGAAATTCTGTGGAATAAAAAGATGAGAAAGACAGCCGGGTACTGCGTAACAGGGCAGAAAAAAATCCCCACACTACAGCGCTATGCCAGGATAGAACTATCAGAGAAAGTCTGCGATTCTGCGGGTATGTGGCCAATAAACGTTCTGCAAGTCATGGAAACTGATATTTACTCTTCTCTATCGTGCTCGGCACATTTACTCACTTTTATGAGCAAGTGTTGGGCTGCATAAGGGACTGTCTGGTAATCGACTGACATTTATATATATATTTCATTACCTTGCATCTGATAAGGGGAGGTCCAAGACAATGGTCAATGTCCAACAACTAAAAGCATTATGTTACATTTAGATGATCTCCTAATATTAGTACTTTATCTCAGATCTTTGCAAGTCACTACCAGGTGTGGCAGGTTTCATGGTATGTAGAACAGTTTGAAAAATTAATTCAAAGTCTTTAATATTTTCCTTAGATCGACTTCGAGATACGTTAATTCATGAGATTTGTCATGCCGCCACATGGCTCATTAATGGCGTGAGAGACGGACATGGTCAATACTGGAAATTTTATGCTCAAAAGGCCACTTTTATTCACCCTGAATTACCGATGGTTACCCGATGTCACACCTATGAGATCAATTACAAGTTCACCTACGAATGTTCCCGCTGCAAAAACACGTGAGTAGCATTGCATGTAATAAATGTGTAACCTAACCTTATCCATTCAATGCTGTCCCATCCAGTTGAGTTGGTATAGAAGAGAGCAGCGCTATTTGTTTATCTGAAGCAAGAAAATTCTAACTAATCTCAGGGGTTTCAGTCATCAAACAAATTTCCTTCCTTTTATCAGAGTTTTGGGATAAAACTAAGGAAATACTGGACATTGGGTAGAAACCTAGGAATCTGCGGAGGAATGTTTAACCTTCTCCAGTCTCATCTTTAGCAATCCTAAACCACACCGGGCTGCACATTCATCATATTCAGCATTTTATTGTTCATTTTATCTTTGGTCCACTTGATAACTTGATGAAGGGTTTGACACTACCAACCTTCTTCTGTTGTATGCAGCATTCACACCCCTAAATGCTTATTCTTCTGGCAGACCAAAAGAGAATGTGTTGGAATGAGTTCTAATGTTTTCTGCAATATTCTCTGCTGAAATTCTAAAATGACCCCCTTCCCCCCCAAACCATCCATCACAGGCATGAATTCTAACAACCCCCCTGATTCTGCTGGATTATTATTACACAGTATTTATTTAGTGCCGACAGATTATGCAGTGCTGTACAAAGTCCATAGTCATGTCACTAACTTTTTCTCAAAGGAGCTCACAATCCAATGTCCCTCTCATGATCATACGTCATTACCACAGGCTAGGGTCAATTTTTGGGGGAAGCCAATTTAACCTATCTGCATGTTTTTAAGAATGTGTGGGTTTCCTCCGGGTACTCCAGTTTCCTCACACAAACACGGGGAGAACCTGCAAACTCCATGCAGATAGTGTTCTGGCCGGGATTTGAACCCAGTGCTGCAAACACCAAAGAGCTAACTGAGCCATTATGATACCCTTGGATGTATTTTGTTCATCGATGTGCTGTATGTTGTGGCAATGAATGTCAGTGCACAGCCATGAATATTATTTAATGCAATCTTTAATGCTGCAGACTTTAGTTGTATGTAAAGGAGTAACCAGTGGATCATACCGAAGGGTTTGATAATTACTGTTAAGAAATGGAATTTAAGCTGCTTTTCCTCTTCCACCATCACAACAGCTTCTGAAATTCTTTTAGTCATCCCATCATATTGATAGATTTGTCATTTGTATGAAGCGCTGTTCACTAGCAATGTGTGTTATCTCTTCCAAGGATTGGACGTCACTCAAAGTCTCTGGACACGGAAAGATTTGTCTGCGCTTTATGTAAAGGACAACTGGTCCTGCGAACATCGACCCGCAAAGACGGCTCTCCAGCCAACACCCAGCTCACTCCATTTGCCAAATATGTGAAGGAGAATTATGGATCCACAAAGAAAGGAATGGCCGGGATGAGTCAGGCCGAAGTCATGCGCAAACTCAGTGCTGATTTTTCGTCAAAGACAAAAATTTCTAATTAAGTGAATATAAAGCCATTATTATTTATTAATTAGGTAAATCAAGCAGAATTGTAGCTGGTAAAATAAAGGACTCCAATCCACCCCATTAGTAACCCCTCCATCCTCCTTCCCCACTCAGACCTCATACTGGGCCAAGATGAAGATTTAAGAACTGAGCGCATAGGCTTGGCGGTGCTGAAGAAGATTTGTGCCCAGAAAGTGTCCCCCATTAATCTGCTGGGGCAGGTGGAGTGTAGTTTGGGGAGGCAAATATGATTTGACCGGCACTGTCAGGCCTGTGTAATTTGCAACTGGAGATCTGACTGAAGTGTACACATGGCTGGCTTTTGCTTTTCTTGAAAGCTAAATGTAACAACAAGAAACAAAATAAAACAACATTTAAGCTATTGGGGAATTGAATAAAATGTTGCCTTGCCCTGCATATACACAAACACGTTCACCTACAATACTCCTTGACTAACTATGTAAATTCTGATTATTCCTTTCAGCAGCCACCAGACTGTGAGAGATAATGCACCATGAGCCATGTAGATGGTTGTGTACAACACTATCCATCTTTCTCAGGCATTGAAGGGGTAAGGGAGCATTGACCCTCTGCTGCTCAGGGACTCTTCAGGTAGTGTCTCTGCAGAGATTCCGGTACTCATGACGGGTTCCATTTATGTGAAATGTTTGCTTGGTTGTCTCCAAGACCTGTTTGTTAGATCAATGTGTTTTATTGGTTTTGTATGTTTGTTTAGTTTTTATTAAATTTATAATAAAGTCATCCTTGTTATAGTATTCAATGCCTAAATATTATATGTATTTTTTTTTATCTCCAAACCAGTTTTACATTGCTTAGGAATATAATAGTATGAGGATTGTGGACACCTGACCATCACAACTATATGAGCCTATTGTATATCTCATTCCAAAACCATGGCCTTGGCCTGGTCCCTCCGCCTTTATTATTCAGTTGACTTTATATAACGCCTCCCATCTTGCATTGGTCCCTCTGTAGCTTTCTTTTCTGATAAATAATATTTAGCTGGAGATAAATCAAACACCAAATAAAGTAAAACGCTGACATATTTTAGTTTTTCTGCATTAGGATTTATACAAAATGTTCTCCGCTGCAAGTGTTTCCTCCCCTCAGTGGAGGATTTGTTACATGCAAGTCATCAACCTGGGAGATGATTTGCTTGATTTGCTCTGATTTCTCCTGAGGTATCGTAGTACCCAGATGTTTCATCCCCAGGTACAGAATAATAAACACCAACAATGTTTCCATTAAAACCTCAACCTATTACCTGTGCAATTTATAATTTATTATATTTATATGTATTACAAAAATAAAAAAGGCCCTTACACCCCAAAGATTCACTTAAAAAAAGAACAAAACTTTTTGTCTTGATAGAATTGACATTTAAATTTGCACAGCCGTTGGCTCTTTGTGAAACATTTGTTACTTTCTGAATTAGGACATGTAGACAAATATGGAGTTATTGTGGCCAAATTTATCTCATGTTTGAGATATACATCTTGTCATTTTTATTCATCATGGGTACATGAAGAGAACTGGGGTTGAAGCCCATAAAATCTCCTCAAGTAATAGAAGCAAACGTGGCAAAGTCTTCACATAGAGCGTCACGCATCATACTATACACCATCAAACTTCTTTATGACTTTTGATTGGTTAGGGACTTTGTTTCTGTCAGTTGTGATTCGTTTTAGTTTGAATCGGTAAAGTACATATTATGAACAATACTCAAATCTTTTTGGTCTCATGCCTCAAGATTATTGCTGAGCGTGGAAGCCGGTGATTCTGCTATCCAGAAGACCTCCACAGCCTTTTATTTCATTGTAGTGTTTTGTTGAGTTAGATCTTACACTTTTTTTCAGATTTTTGGGTGGTCAATCCATAAATGGGCCCAGTTTTTTGCTATCACATCCGTTTTTTTACAATACAGGGTACCCTCCATTTTTGTAGTAAAAAAAAACAAATTTTGCATTCAATGAAATAACTTGTACTGTTTATTTAAATTTCTTTTCTTCATACAAAGGTTTATTGTCATTTATTGTGACATTTGGTCATAGATTAACATTTGAACAATAATCAGGTAAGCGGTTAAGGTAAAAATTTACACTTATAGCTTTCCCTGGAGTGTTCAGTGTTCATCCCGCCGGATGCTTCAACAATAGTCAGCCATCATATGTACATCCCATCTACCCTGATACCGTCCTTCCATGACCTTCACATCTTGGGGGGAAACATTCACCTTGCTCATCACTGACTGCACCAAGGTTTTCCGGGAAGTTAGAAAGATGGCTATGCAGAAAATACACCTTGATGCTCATATTGCAACCAAGCATTTTGTATCTCTCCAAGAGTTTCTGGACAATTTCTGTGTAATTATTTGCTCGTGTGTTTCCAAGAAAGTCCTGACAATGGCTTTGAATGATAACCAAGCATTCTTTTCCACTTCTGACATTTTCCTGATGAAATGTTCATCTTTGATGAGCTGCTGAATCTGTGGACCATCAAACACACCGACCTTTATTATTTCTAATGTCCGGCTAGGAAATGCCAACATGAGGAACTTGGAACATTCTCCTTCAGTTGGCAAAGCTTTAACCAACTGCTTCATCAGACCCAGTCTCATGAGCAGAGGTGGGAATATAATATTCTTTCTATCAACAAGTGACTCATGTAGAATGTTTGGATCTCCTGGTTTTAGGGCAGATCTTGGAGGCCAATTCCTTTCCACCCAATGCCTCTCACACGCTCTGCTGTCCCACATGCACAGATTATCCCAATTGACCCAATTGTGTTGTTACACCAACCTAATGACTCTCTTTATGTCTGCATATTCTTCACAAAGAGAAACTGAATGGCCAATTGGGACTGACCCAAATATATTGCCATTGTGAAGGAGGACACACTTTAAGCTCCGCTTTGAGCTATCAATGGATAGTCGCCATTCAGTTATAGGTTAGAATTCCTGAATCCTCCATTAAACCAGGTATGTTATGGCAATACACAAAGCCACTGTCCGTTCTAAAGTACTGCAGAAATGCAATTTCTTGGAAAGTACGATACCTTTGTTCCTTTTTCAAGTAAGTTTTTCTTATGCAGTCTTGATGCTCGGAGTTCTTCCATAGTCCCAAATCACTCATGCTGATCAAATCCCTTACCAACAGAGTCCTCTTTAATTTCAAACTCTTCATCATTGTTGTCACCTAGTTCCTCACCATAATCATGTTCTTCAGGAGAGGGTAGTGTAACGAAAACCGGCACTGGGATTTCATCTGAATGACCACTGGGCGTATAGCCGATGGTAGACTAGGAGACTCTGTTACATTTATTTTTCTTGTTATATCCTGAAGTTTCATTATACAAAAGTAACAGTCACTGAAATGATCTCCTGGCTCTCACCAAACCATTGGTATGCCAAATGGCATCTTATCACATGCTCCCTTTGTCCACCCTCCACACACTGCACACCATGAGGGGCCCAAGACTTATCCTGATCACCAAGTTTACCTTTGAAATATGCCAAATAGGCTTGCTCTACAAATGTGCTGATGTTCACCCTTTGACTGGGAATGGTGAAACTGCCACAGATATAACAGAATGAATCAGGGTTATTTAGGTACGAGACGAGAAACAGCAGAGCCAGACATGATCTGAAAGAAAGGAAATACATGTGTAAGTAGAAAAATGAATTTTACTTATTCAATACGTAGAGCAGCGCACAACCTCTGACCACACTGCCTTGCATGTAAATTAATAGACTAATCTATGCTACAGTAACCTCATCAATATAAACGGTAGAGAAACAACGTGACATGATAGAAGAAAACTAACCACTTCAGAATCAGTACACCTATTTTAGTTTAAATAAGCTTAAAAATTGATGTCAACAAAAACATTTTTCAAAATTGTTCCCCAGTGTTGATAATATAAGACCAGTAATATACTGGAAGTAAAAATACTGTATTTGTCAGTCACCCACTGATGATAATGTATAATTTATTGAGAAATAATATTATTGTGATTTGTATATAACATCACACCAAAAACAACATTGGCAAAAAAAGCAAGAAAAGACAAGAAATTATAAACATTATCTTCCAATAATAAAACCTGATATGTGTTTATACAACCAACCCCTTAAGACATAAAACAAAAATAGAAACAGAAGATCCATACACCTCTTTTGGGTCTGGTAAGAGAGTCTGTGTTTATTTAGTATTGTTACTAAATAAAAGATATTTATTGAGAACTATACATATATATAAATGTTCCCCCATCAAGACATTCAAATATAAAGCTACATTCCAGAAAACAAAACTGAAACCAAGCATGCCTCAAATGGGGTACAGATGGGACTTCTGAGGCCTATATTGCATTAGACTACCCAACACAAATTTTATTTTAAAAAAAGTACAAATTTAACCTTAGCAATTACGAAAACCATAAAATCATTCATTTAGCCAGCCTATGGGATGTCCCATTATGTTGACAAAGCATGAACTGGACCTCAATTAATTGACGCATTTTGCGGCCCACAAGCCCGCTTCATCAGGAATTAATGTAACAAAAATACACATAAGGCAGCAACACAGGGGCAAGCACATCCAGATTTGCTGGATCACCCAGCTTTACTGATGAAAGTGTGTCCTGTCCCGTCTTGGAAAGCTTTCATAAATCAGGGCCAATGTAAATTAGTGTCTTCTGTTCTATATCAGAATCTCTACATCACAAATACATCTGATGCTCCTTTTTACTTATTGTATGCCGATGTACTTACCCTTGTGTGGAGCTAATTGTGAAAATCTTTGGTCATTAGGAAATGTGTCTCCTCCACTGCATTTATGTCTCAATAATAACTCATGATGGAGCAGGTATGTGACCCACCAAACGCGTTGAGATCAGTGATTCGATCAATGCCCAGGGTATGGAATTAAATACGGCTCATAGACTGGCTGGTTGAATGATTTTATGATTTTTTCATTACTACGTTTTTATTAAATATGTAATCATTTTTATTAAAAACTCCATAGGTTAACATAACAGAACAGTCTCTAGTTGTCTATGTTACATCAACACAAACAGTATAAGTCCATAAAAAGAACATCATGGGTTTTACTGAATTCTTTTCTGTGATTGGTTGTAGTACATATCTTGTATGTACATGTGACTTATCCCCTCCCTACTTCCATATCTCCAAAGGTGATTGACTCGATGTGAGGACCTAAACCAATACTCCAGTCTTGTGGATAGATCCAGGTCCCATCCTGACAAAAAACACCTATTTGGGAAGGTTCAGTTCCATGAGAATGGCTGCCTTGCAAAAATTTCTGGGCCCCGAACTAAGTAAACTTAGGTTGTAAGCTCTACTAGATTGTAAGCTCTTCTGGGCAGGGTCCTCTCCTCCTCCTGTGTCACTGTCAGTATTAGTCTGTCATTTGCAATCCCTATTTAATGTACAGTGCTGCATATTATGTTGGCGCTATATAAATCCTGTTTATTATTATTATTAATAATAATAATAATAATAATAATAACTTTCTGGTCCCTCCTCCCCCATTTCTAAAAGTTCTAGCATTGCAAAAGTCGAATATTTTCAGTACCGCTTGTCCCCTCCCTGATGGCTGCACTGGTAAGGGGGCCTTGGAACATTTTTCACTCTTTGGGTAATTGTCATAGCATGAAATAAGTCAAGGTGTCATTATAAGTGAAGTTTGTGTATTTAAATAAAGGACCAGACTTATTAAAGTTCTCCAAACTGGAGAAGATAAAATATTATTGGAAAACCTAGGAGATCCAACAAACCTGGAATTTGCTAATATTTAGCAAATGTTTTCAATCCTGGACCAGAGCCAATACAGCTTTGCTGGATCACCTAGGTTCACCCATGGTAGTCTATCTTCTCCCCTCTTGGGGAGCTTTGATAAATCCGGCTTGAAGTCCCTCACTGCTCAAATCTAAATCAGGAGTACTATTTGTACTTTCATTCATTTCACCTTCAGATTTAAAAGTGAACTGGATTTGGGTAACACAAATAGGCAGATATGGTAAGTATTAACATCTGTAATAAGTGGGTAAAATTTGAAATTAACTTTAAAAAATAAAAGGTTGTGAAGTTTGTTATTATTTTTGTTCTCTTGCATAGAAATACATTATAAATATATTGTACCTAAATATCATTAATAAATATTAAATTATTCCAGAGCTTCTGTCCTATTCTTTCCTTCTGTATCACAACCAATAAATAATTTAAACATTTAGCTTCTCCTTATGAATGTCAGTGTTTGTCTTATTGCTGCTTTGATCTCTTGGTTCCTCAGAGTATAAATAAAGGGGTTCAGTAGTGGGGTGATCACCGTCAGGAGGTTGCATGATAAAGTCAGGATGTAGATGATGAGGAATAAATTAAAGAGAAAAAGTCTGTAGTGAGAAGGAATTCTGAACCCAACAATGAAAACATTACTTATAGAAGACTTGTTCTGATTGGCCGGAAGTTGTTGTAGACTTGATTCCATTTTATCTTCACCTTTTCACGGAGCATGGATGTATCTTGCATTTAAAGTTGGATATTTTGCTCGATGGTTTAGTTACTGGTGCACATTGATGATATCTAAAATATTTTAAACAGAAAATAATTAGGAGCGGGAAACCAATACAAGGTACAGTGGCTCAGTAGTTAGCACCCTGGCCTTTGCAGCACTGTCTCCCAGACAGGACATTATCTGCATGGAATTTGCATTTTCTCCCTGAGTTTGTGTGGGTTTCCTGTGGGTATTCTGGTTTCCTCCTACATTGGATTAATTTGCTTCCCCTCCAAAATACTGCCTTAGACTGTGACATTGACTATGGTAGATTGTGAGTTCCTTGGAGGGACAGTTCGTTACATGACTATGGACTTTGTAAAGTGCTGTGTAATATGTTAAAACTATATGAATACAATATAATGATAAGGTAGAATTCAGAAAAAAATATTATCACCAGAGTGTATTAGGATTTCCCAAGACTAGGGTAGCCCAGATGCCCCCTTCTAATTGCCCTGACCCCTGTTAGCTTTCTAGCCCAACACACACCACATTTTGGAATATAATTTGGCTAAAACAGCTGTTCTTTATTATACAAAACTTGAAATATTTCTGAACAAACATAACTTTTATTTCACATAACATAAATAACCAAAACTTAACAATAACTTATCTATAACAAAAAACAGGACCTTCCATCCAGAAACCCAGCACTCGCAGCAAACCCACACCCACCATCAATGCCAATACCTAAAGGTTTTCCATACCAGGCTCAACTGCCAATATCTCACAACTCAACCCTTTCAACCTCTCCTTGACTCCTCCTCCCCTCCTACCCACCAACCAGGTTTGACCCCACCTTTCCTTCCAGTTCCTTCTTTACCCTTCCACTTGACACCCTGTCATGCAGTCCCTGAGCCTATATTTCTCTTTTTCTTAGTTCCGAACCATTCTTTCCATTGAGTGATTTAACATTACACTATTCATTAGGTAAAATATCTGTTGAGAAAGAATTTTTACAATTTATTCAATGAGCCAGACCAATATTTACATTTTTACAATGTGCTGGTTTATTGAGCAGTAACAAAGTAATGCAAATTGTGGGGTTGAGTTTAAACGGTAAAAGTAAATACAGCATGCAAAATTCAAAGATTGCCTATTCACACGGTAAGTAGTTTTCCCATTATTCACACGGTAAATAGTTCTCCCATTCATTCTGTTCAAAAAGAATGTTGTAAAAAGCCAAAACAATGTGCAAAAAAATTATTTTCTTATTTCTTGCTATGTGGTGCTAAAAAAATGAAAAAAACCATGTTACAGCGCTGCATAATATGTTGGCGCTATATAAATCCTATTTAATAATAATAATAAAAAGTAACTAAGGCAAAGAGGAGAAATGAGTTAATTTGAGTAAAATAAGGTTAATAAATGCCTAATTAGAAATGAACAAAACAAATAGTTTAAAACTAAAAGCAAACAACAAACAGAATGAATGAGATACCAATGTTTCAAATTATATAAAAAAAATCAATTTTATTAACAAACTGATAAATCTCAAAACCAAGCAGAATGTAATGATAAAAACATGGTGGCCATGAGTTGAAAAGACATGAGATTTACAAATAGACACAAACTAGTGATGCCGCCTTCTTCAATCTGGGAGAAGTCAAAGATTAAGTTGTCACATTCTCATTCAATGAAAATTATACCATACAACATATATAATTAGATGCTATAATACCAAACAGCGCCTACATGTAAAAACAACATCACAATATAGGCATGTGCAACAAACAAAATATATCAGCCAGTGTTGTGCTGCCAAAGGATACGAATTCAGACATCTGTGGAACAATATGCAGAAAATAGACTTTCACTATAAATATATATAAATATACTCAAATCTCATGTCACAAACCCTTATGACCACTATGTTTTTATAAACACTTTCTGCTTGGTTTTGAGATGTTCTAGTTTGTTAATAACATTTTATTTTTTATATCATTTCAAACGTTGGTACCCCATTTAATCTGGGGTGTGTTTCACGTTGTGTTCTCAATACAATCAGTTCCCTGAGTTACAAAACACAAAATACAAACAAATTGTCTCTTGGCCCAACGCGTTTCGCCAAATGGTTTCTCAGGCGTATTCTGGAAACATTTATGCTGGGAGATGGAAAGGAGACAATGCATATGTATAAAGTAAGGAACAAAAAAAAATCGAAATACTTTTTATACCTTCTCACACTTATTCATGTCTATAAAAAAATGGTTTAGTTTTTCCCTAATTCGTATTTCTTTTAATTTTTCAATTTGCTAAGTCTCATGAACACAAAGTGGTTCAGTCATATACATCGAACATTTAATTTTGGCACCAGGATCTCAGTACTGGGGGGTGTTGAACATTTTAGGAGTTTCAGGAATTAAAGTAGGTTTCCTTTATAGTGATTGGTGAAAGCCAAATTTACTTTTACAAAATAATATTTTAAACTCTGTACAGAACACGCAGATTATGTATATTTGTTCTTCTTGCTTAAAAAAACAGTTTGGCCCTTACTTTGTAGACGTTTCCTTGTACTGTGCATATCCGGTAGCTCATTGTCTGGAGATGATCACGCTGCAGTGCCGGGAGAATATCTTATTATTATGATGATAATTTGAGTGAACAATGTCAGGGTATTGTGAATTATATCCAAAATATTTGTTCCTAATTTTACAAATCCATCCTCAGATTATGGTATGTAGAATGTTATAAAATATATATATAGTGTCTATCTGCCTTTCTATCTATTGCAATTATTATTATGGCCCATTATACAAAAAAAGAATATTAAATGATAAGGAACTGCAAATAAAAGAGTAATTAATTCTCCGGTAAGCAATTAATATCTTTCCTTTGCTATGACACATAATGGTCAATTAGAGAAGTCTGACTACCAGTCCCAACACCTTGGAGCTAATATATTGTTCACCATCCTGGGACACAAAATGTAAACGCCCTGTGTGTATTCTTCAGCTTGCTGTCCCTCAGAAACACAGAATAGATTATATCAATTAACAGGAAAAATAATTGACTCCCTGCTTAAAGAAAATAATTCTAAAGTAAAAGAAAAAAAAATACAGAAAAATCTAATATGTTAGAATGACATTGAATGTACTAAATGGATGCAAAATATTATGGTATACACTAATGATGGTTAATAATATTCATGGTAATATATACATATATATTTGAGGTCTGTTTAAAAAAATAACAAGACTGATATAATCATTTACTTTTATTTATTTCTATGATAATACTTATATTCCCTTCAATATTCTCTACATTCACAATGAAGCACCCATGCCGTCTCATTTCCTACTGGTGGAAGATTTGGAGCAGATCAGTTTCTGATGTTTTCTTCTTTCCTACATCCATTGAAACAAAGACCCTGATTTATCAATGAAATTATTATTAATTATTATTATTATTATTATTAAACAGGATTTATATAGCGTCAACATATTACGCAGCGCTGTACATTAAATAGGGATTGCAAATGACAGACTAATACAGACAGTGATACAGGAGGAGAGGACCCTGCCCTAACCTCAATGATGAGATGATAGCAATTGATTAGCGCACACCTGCGCGCTGTTCTGTGCACATCTCCAGTCCATTGTACAGGTCAGTTTGAATCTTTAATGCTTGATGTTGTTTGTGTTACTTTTTTATGTTACAATCTACTCTATCACAAACTTGCATCAATTATATTTACATTACTTTTTGTTGAGGTACTTTCAAATATAACACAATAGTATAAAAAATATAAAAAGTATAAAAAATATGTGAACAAACATTTGTGTCCTGATAAAAATTTCATTCTAGTTTGACTTTAGAGAAATCAAATATTTTAGTAAAGGATTATAGTCAATGTGTTATAATACATGTATTAAGGAACATTTAGTGATTTCACTTGTGGGTGTATATCAAAATACATTTAAATGTACACAAATACATATGCATTTTCATTAGCACTGTTTTACCTGGACTGGTTTGTTGGGGGGTAAGTAAGTTTGTTTGGATGTTATGCATTGATGTGCCATGATACATCTGTTCCTCCTAGTTCCTCATCAGCGGCTGGAAAGTCACGTGTACGGCAGTATGTAGAGGAGTCCCACCGAGGGGTTGGAGAGGTGCAGCTACAATCATTCATTGAAGATGCTCAGTTGTTTCATTCTGACGAAGAGAGTCAGTTCACAGGCTTTCCCCCCAGTTACTTTTCACCAGAACACCCTGATCCAGACGAGCCAATTCAAACTGGTGCCAAAAGGCCGCTGCTTCCTTTCGGCACATATAGGGAAACTGTCTCTTCTGATGATGATGATGATGTTGTCCTTGATCCGACATGGGGAGAACAAGGAGATCATCATAGGCAGGAAGAAGAAGAGGAGGAGGAAGAAGAGGAGGAGGAGGTTGCTGAGCGCCCTCAAAGGGGTAGAGGGGGGAAGAGGGTAAAAGCTGCCCACACTATGCAGTCTTCAAGCACCAGTGAGGCAAGTCATAGTTGTAAATCGTCGGAAGCTGTCACCACGGCTATGCCTCAACAACGGCGAACAACAGAAAGCGGTGGTGGATTACGTGGAAGAGTCTGTTTGTTTCAGACGCATACCCGCACTATCTTTCTTCAGCCCTGCTGCAGTGGCTGCAAATTGAGGACTTGTGCACTGTATAGTGAGTGACAAGCGGATTCGGCTCGCTGCAAAAATGTTGACGGAATCACTTTTATTAAAATGAATAAGGCTTGGATGCGCAATGACTTCAACACCCCCTCTGCAGAATGTACTGATTAGTCGTCAACTGCTGCACGGACACCTTGATGGCAAGAGCACATTCACAGCCTTCACCATCTGCTTCTACTCCCCCTAGTGGCCCTCTACCTCTACTCTAAGGTCTATAACTTGCAAAATATTCATATTTTTATTAGAGAAATACATACATTTTTCTGTCCTTTCGGATAAATAGCAAGTGGTATCAAAAATAAATCTATATTTTTTTACAGAAATACAGAAGTTTTTCTGGCTTTTTTGATAGATTGCAAATAGGGGCAGAATGAATGATCTGTTTTTTTTACAGAAATATAGAATTTTTAAAGGGTTTTTTTAAAAGATAGCAAGTGGTATAAGAATGAAATATCTGTATTTTTTTACAGAATTTTTTCTGTTTACTTGGATAGATTGCAAGTAGTATCAGAATTGAATATCTGTATTTGTTTTAAGAAATACAGACATTTTTAAGGGTTTTTTGAAAGATAGCAAGTGGTATCAGAATTAAATTTCTGTATTTTGTACAGAAATACAGAAGTTTTACTTTGAGGCCTATATCACTTGTAATGGAGCTGTGACTCATAATTAAATATTTTTATTGGATAATTGGACTTTTGGATAGATAGAAGTATTTTTGGCTTTTTTGATAGATTGCAAGTGGTATCAGAATTAAATATCTGTATTTGTTTTGCAGAAATACAGAAATTTGTATGGATTTTTACATACATACATGTTTCTGTTTATTTTGATAGATTGCAAGTAGTATCAGAATTAAACATCTGTATTTATTTTACAAAAATACATAAACTTTTTTGTTTATTTTGATAGATTGCAAGTGGTATCAGAATTAAATACCTGTATTTTTTTTTTTACAGAAATACTAAATTTTTTATGGCTTTTTTGATGGATTGAAATTAGTATCAGATTTAAATATCTGTATTTTTTTTAAAGAAATACAGAAACTTTTCTGTTAATTTGATAAATTGCAAGTGGTATCAGAATTAAATATCTGATTTTTTTTACATAAATACAGAAAGTTTTCTGTTTATTTTGATAGATCGTTTAAGGTAACGCTCAAAAACGTGCCTGAAGGAAACGTCCTGGTGTAGATTAGCCCATGGGAATGCAGTCCGTGTAGACTAAAGCTGCATACACACGTCCAATAATTATCGTTAGAAATGACTGATGAACAACCGATTGGCCAAAGAAAGGGACCAAGGACACCGACGGACGAGGATTGTGGTTGGAAATGAACGACCGCCACGGTGGATCTGATTGGCCGACGATCTTTCACTATTTATCGTGTAAAGGCGTTCATTGATTGTGCATGTTTCTGCGGTACACTTTCTCCTTTACATGTCCCTCCCTGCATCGTTCAAACGATTGTATCTAGCGCAGTGCACTTTAATATTCATGTGAAGCACAGGGGTATGGAATTGTGTTATGTATCTTTTTATGTATCCTTTTAGAATGTATCTTTTTACATCTGTTTGAAGGCTGTAGAAGCTCTACACAGTGCTGAAACAAACCCGAATTTTTCTCCCATTAACTTTAATGGGATTCAAATTCGATGTTCGACCACCCAAATTTTTTTGCTATATTCGGCCGAATAGCTATCGAATCGAATAGTGAGCTATTCGACCAACACTAATTGCAAGTGGTATCAGAATCAAATATCTGTATTTTTTTTAAAGAAATGTTTCTGTTTATTTAGATGGATTGCAAGTGGTATTAGAATTAAATAGCTGTATTTGTTTTGCAGAAATTCAGACATTTTTATGGGTTTTTTGATAGATAGCAAGTGGTTTAAGAATTTAAAATATGTATTTTTTTACAGAAAAACTGATTTTTTTTCTGTTTATTTTGATAGATTGCAAGTGGTATCTGAATCAAATATCTGTATTTTTTTTACAGGAATACAGATATTTTTCGGTTTATTTTGATGGATTGCAATTGGTATTAGAATTAAATATCTGTATTTGTTTTGCAGAAATTCAGACATTTTTATGGGTTTTTTGATAGCTAGCAAGTGGTATAAGAATTAAAAATCTGTATTTTTTTACAGAATTACAGAATTTTTTCTGTTTATTTTGATAGATTACAAGTGGTATCAGAATTAAATATTTATATATAAATAAATATATATTTACTGTTTTTTTTTACAGAAATACCGAAATTTTTATGGCTTTTTTGATGGATTGAAATTAGTATCACATTTAAATATCTGTATTTGTTTTGCAGAAATACAGACATTTTTATAGGTTTTTTAAAAGATTGCAAGTGGTATAAGAATTAAAAATCTGTATTTTTTTTACAGCAATATAGACATTTTCTGTTTATTTTGATGGATTGCAATTGGTATCAGAATGAAATATCTGTATTTTTTTACAGAAATACAGAAATGTTTCTGTTTTTTTTTATATATTACAAGAGTTAGCATAAATATTGATATAAATAAACAGAAAAATTTTGGTATTTCTATAAAAAAATACAGATATTTAATTATGATACCGCTTGCAATCTCTCAAAATAAACAGAAACATTTCTGTAAAAAAAAAATACAGATATTTATTTCAGACTACAACTTGCTATCTAGCCATAACACTGTATGTATTTCTCTCCAAATTAGGGTTAGGGTTATGATTCATAATAAATATCAGTATTTTTTAGAGAGAAATACAGAATTTTTGGCTATTTAGATAGATAGCAAGTAGGAATAGAATTAAATATCTGTATTTTTTATGGATAAATATAGAAATGTTTCTGGCTTTTGTGATAGATTACAAGAGGTATAATTTAGGATACCTTTTGTAATCTATTAAAAAAAAACAAACATTTCTGTATTTTTAGATAAAAAATGCAGATATTGTATTATGATAGCACGTGGTATCTATCCTAAAATCCATTAAAAAATTCAGTATTTCTCTCCAAAAAAACATTTTTTTCATTCTGATCCAACTTAATGCTATATATCACCAAAGCCATAAAAATTTCAATATTTCTCTTCCAAAAATCTAGATATTTAATTCTGATAGCACGTTGTATCCATCCAAAAGACCATAAAAAAATCTTTATTTATCTACAGAAAATACAGGTCTTTAGTTCTGATCCCACTTTGCTATAAATCCCTAAAGCCATAAAATTGATGTATTTCCCTACAAACAATACAGATATTTAATTCTGATAGCACTTGCAATCTATCCAAAAGGCCATTAAAAATTTTTATATTTTTTACCAAAAAGTACAGATATTAATTCTGATGGCACTTGGTATGTATCCTAAAACCCATAAAAATGTATGTATTTATGTGAAACAAATCCAGATATTTAACAGTGATAGCACTTGCCAGATATCCACAATGGTTAAAACATTTATGTATTTCCCCGTGTATTCGTCCAAGCCTGTTCCCTTTTATGTGGTTTCACTAGATAGGTAGGTATGGAAAGTGTGATTTTCCTTAATCCAATTATGTCTCAATTAGCTAGAGTATCTACACTGTCCATAGAGGTGATGGCCTCAACCTCTACTACGGCCCACTGCCTCCTACTCCTGCTGTTACTGCTTCCACCTTCCCAGTACCCAACTCTAAATGCCAGATACTAATGCCGTTCACGCTCCATCTCAGAGCCCACCGCCTCCTCCTTCTGATGTAATTGATGCTGCCGCCTGCCCAGTACCAAACTCTAGATTCCAGATACTAATGTCGTCCACACTCCGTCTCAGAGCCCACCGCCTCCTTCTACTGCTTTAACTGATGCTACCTCCTGCCCAGTACCCGACTGTAAATGCCAGATACTAATGCTGTCTACGCTCTGTCTCAGAGCCCACCACCTCCTCCTCCTCTGACTGTAACAGATGCTTCAGCCTGCCCAGTACCACACTCTAGATGCCAGATACTAATGTCTTCCACACTTCGTCTCAGGGCCCACCGCCTTCAAATCCTGCTGTTACTGCTGCTGCCTGCCCAGTACCCAACTCTAGATGCCAATTACTAACGTCGTCCACACTCTATCTCAGTGCTAAATGCCTCCTCCTCATGTTGTTACGGTTGCTGCCCAGTACCTAACTCTAGATGCCAATTACTAATGCCCTCCACACTTTGGCCCTGATTTATGAAAGCTCTCCAAGGCTGGAGAGAATACACTTTCAGAAGTGAACTGGGTGATCCAGAAAACATGAAATGGATTTTTAAAAACCATTTCCTATTTGCTAGCAAATGTTTTTAATCCTGGACCAGATCCATTCCAGGTTTGCTGGATCACCCAGCTTCACTGATGAAAGTGTATTCTCTCCAGCCTTGGAGAACTTTCATAAATCGGGGTCTTTGTCTCAGAGCCCACCACATTGAACAAATCATTCCAGGTTTGCTGGATCACCCAGATTCACCGGTGAAAGTGAATCGTCTCCAGCCTTGGAGAGCTTTTATAAATCAGGCCCAAAGTATCAAAACAACAAGTGCAACAAATGTAACTATAAATGAAGCAAGTTTGTGATTGAGTAGAATGTAACATAAAAAAGTAGCACTTACACAAAAAATGTCAAGCATTAAAGATTCAAACTGACCTGTAAAATGGACTGGAGAACAGGGCACAGGTGTGCGCTAATCAATTACTATCACCTCACTATTGAGTTTAACATCTCCTGAATTGTGCAGCTGAAAATTAATTGCCTTAATTGGCGTATTCGAGATCTTTGCTTATTTTTGTAGGAAACCGGCAGGCGAGTTCACTAGAACTCGGGCCTGACTCGCAGTAATAGAGCTTGCCGACCGGCACGTACATGCGCGCTTTGAGCATACGCGCATTCTGTTGATAAATCAGGGCCTTTCTCTCAGCTTTGTCTTCCTGATAATAATGTTGGGTCACTGTTGTGCCTTCTGGTACCCATTCTGCCAAAATGACGTCTTCATGTCAAAAAACATGATGATCATAGCTGTGAATTTGGACTTTTTTTATTCTTGGTGATGAAGGTGTTTCCAGTGACTGTGGTTTGGAGGATCTGGGTTTCGGCACCAAGTGATGACTTTATAAAAAGGGAAAAATGTCAGCACAAATTTCCTTGCGGCTCTCTTTTTGCACTGGTGTGAAATTTTACTGAAAATGTCAAAATAACATATTGCTCAACTTTTATGCAAACTAAACAGCAGAGAGTTCCCGGATTTGTCCTGAGATCATAATCATCTCACTGCTTTGTGATAGAAATATAGGCAAAGATAATATAATATTATATAGATAGAATGTCTCCTTTTTCATAGACAGGTCTCATGTATGTATGTATGTATGTATGTGTGTATATATATATATATATATATATATATATATATATATATATATATACACACACACTGGCCACTAGTGTTGGTCGAATAGCTCACTATTCGATTCCGCAGCTATTCGCTCGAATAGAGCAAAATTATTCGGGTGGCCCAATGTCAAAGTCAAACACCATTAAAGTCAATAGGAGGAAAAATTTGGGTTTTTTTCAGTGCTTCTACAGCCTCCAAACAGATGTAAAAAGATACATTATAAAAGAATACATAAAAAGATACATTGTAAAAAGATACATTGTAAAAGGATACATAAAAAGATACATTATAAAAATATACATAACACTATTACATACCCCTGTACTTCACATGAAGATTAAAGTGCACCTGTCACATCAATATTAGGTTAAAGCCAAGTACACACTTCCAATAATTATTGTTAGAAAATGAACGATTACGTTCAACGATTATGCACGATTATACTTGAACAATCATATTGTGCAGAATTCTGTACATACTGTAACAATATGATCCTTCAAATATAATCCACCAACAGCGTCCACACACTAGATACAATTGTTTGAACGATGCAGGGAGGGACATGTAAAGGAGAAAGTGTACAGCAGAAACATGCACGATCACTGAACGACCGTACACGATAGATAGGGAAGGATCGTCGGTCAATCAGATCCACCGTGGCGGTCGTTCATTTCCAGCGACAATCCTCGTTTGTCGGCGTCCTTAGTCACTTTTTTTTGGCCAATCGGTTGTTCATCGGTCGTTCATCGATTGTTTCTAACGATAATTATTGGACTTGTCTATGCAGCTTTAGTCTACACGGGCTCTTTCTCCAGCGTTTAACCTGAGGCTTTTTAAAGCCCATGTTTGAAGTCCCCATGCATTCCCATCGGCTAATCTCCACCAGGACGTTTCCTTCAGGCATGTTTTTGAGCGTTATCTTAAACGTTGCTTGCTAGCTAAAAATTTAAAATTCAATAGAGGCTTTTTCAAGCATTTTTAAGCTTTTATGAAAACTTCCATTGAAAACAGTGGGGGCTTTTATAAACATGATTGGCTGAGGAAAGGGAAATCCTGATGATGACTTTGCTGTCATCAGGCTTTCCCTTCCATCAGGGAGCAATCAGCGGAGCTTTACTATGCTGATAGCTCTGCTCCCCTGATCGCTCCTGCAGCCCTAGAGGAGCTGTGACATGTGTTCTGTATGTGTAATACATGTCACAGCTCCTCTAGGGTTGCAGGAGCGATCAGGGGAGCAGAGCTGTCAGCATAGTAAAGCTCCGCTGATTGCTTCCTGATTGGCTCCCTGATTGGCTGAGTAAAGAGAAATCCTGATGATGCTTGAGCTGTCATCAGGGTTTCCTATTTCTCGGCCAATCACAGAGCAGTAGAGGTAATGAATGGAGATACTATCTCCATTCAACCTCTATTGCCCTAGTATTGCCTGGGGTTACAGCTAATTGAAGGCACGTGCTTTCAATTAGCTGTGACCGCAAAGTTCCCACGGTCCGGAAATCCCACAATGTCATTGTCGGATAACATGTAAAAAAAAAAGAACAAGTTAAAATAAAAACACATACAAATAAATTTATTTCGGATTAATTTTTGTTTTTTTTTAAACTTTTTTTCCCGAATTTTTGCTGTCGAATCCCGTATTTTTCGGGTCGGGTCTATCCGATTTCGAACAGCCATATTCGGGTCAAATATAGGGACAACCTGAATTCGAACATCAACACTACTGGCCACCTTATTGGATAAAGAATAGAATTATCTATCTCTAATTCTTCATCTATTCCCTTAAAAATTGATGCTGAGTAAAAGTGCTCTATGAACATTTATACATAAAGGAATAAAACAAATGGCCGTTGGGTGGAGATATAACACAATTATTAGTTTATAAAATGTGTGTATTGCTTACAATGTAAAACTTCTGTATAAACCTATTTAAAGTTTCTGTCCAACCAATTTTTTTGGTTTTATTTTTAAAAACTGTGAAAGTCTTAAAAACCCCTCTCGGATATTTTTTTTCTGTCTAGATGAAATTTACCCATACCTGTCCTATTGAAACAACAGGAAATAGAAAGAAATCTCCCAAAAAATTACCAAAATTTCAGCGAATGTCTCCAGAAAAGTTGACTCAATTGAAGGATTTGCATTAATTATTGCTCTGATGTGGAGGAATAAGAACCAGGAGAAATAAAGGAACTTGAATTAAGATGAGATATTCGTTTCTCTTTAGATTCCTTTTTGGTTGGACAGTATTAAGGATGCAAATCCAAGTAACTTGCCACCACAGTAATCAAAAACCAAATAAAAAAGACACAACCTTTAGCTTTTCTTGAAGTCCAATAGGCTTTGAGACTAGTGTTAACCACCTGAGTCTTTTTCAATAAACTCATAGGTCATTGACTCTCCGATGCTTGTCTTTTTCTCTTTTATTTCTTCAATGCTCACCTATAGCGTTACTGAATTTCTGTACAAATTATTGGGGAATATATATGATCTTACATAATAATAATATGTTAGAGCTACCAGGTGGTAAGAACAGTTAAACAGCCAATAAGAACTCTTCATTGCAATGAAGGACTGAAATACCAAATTAATGAAGAAAAAAATGTAAAAGATACTATCAAGGTGGAAAATGTTCTTTTATTTTTTTTCTGGGGCAACATTTGCCAAACATTTCGGAAAGAAACTCCTGAAATACACAAAACCTTTAAATAGCATGACATATTGCATATGTCAAAAATGCAATTTATTTGGTATGTAATGCTTAGTACAAGTGCAAATCCTTCAATAAATATATAAATATTTTTTCTACGGAACTACTGTCTTATTTTTATCCATGAAAATGTTATTATGGTGTCACAAGAGGGGTGGTGGACCTTTCGTGTCACCAGCCCAGTTGGCAGAGAAGTGTACAAGGTTTAGAGTGTTCGGCTTCACCAGTGCACCCTGCAAGGGGTGATGGACTGTGGGAGGCTGTGCCCAGGTTGCAGCCCCCGTATTTGCAGGGACAGATAACTGCTGACTGGGTAGGATTAATACGCAGTACAGGAACCACAGGTAAAAGAATAGTCAGATGAGCCAATAGTTAGGTCAGGTAGAAATCAGGAGTAGCCAGACAGAGCTGGGGCTAGTATACCAAAAAGTCAGAAACAAGTTTAAGTATAGGTAATGCAGATTGGAATTTGGAAGCAGAACCCTTGTAGAAGTGCTTTTTCACACAACTTCCTGTTGCCAATCACTTCCTTATATAGGGAAGATTCTGTAATAACTGGAGACCATTTGACCTGCAGGTAACCAAACCCACCACCAGAGGGAGTGCTGGTATAGCAGTTGGAACACATCTGTAGAAATCTCTAGTCTCTAAAAATAAGTACAAATAAAGTGGGAGTGAAGAAGAGACAAATAGTTCATATAATGGTTTATAAAATGGTTCACATAATGGTATATAGAGGTTTAGTACACCGGGTTGCACAAAATTATTCTAACAAGGATCCTCTAAACCAGAATTGAAAATTGTTCAGTGACTCAAAGAATTTTCTAAAGCCTGATACATTTTGCCAAAGAACATTTTCAGGGGGAGCAGGAATATCAGTTTAAATAGCTGGAATCGAGATTTCATTCTAGGCTGTTGAGAAGGGAATTCGAAGTCTGCAACTCTATATTAGGGGAGATTCCCAGATTAAGATACCATGACAAAGTTTTTTGGTGCTGGGGTTAGCCAGTAGTGAAGCTGTGCTGCAGTCCATAAATGGAGCTGTTATCGTATCTTGGATCTCTTTTTAGGTATTTACCTATAACTGGGAAACCCAAATAAGCAGTACTTGTTAAAATCTCTATTATATATGTTTTTTATATCATATAGCTGTTGTTTTGGTGGTAGGGTTCTGATTCAATGTTTCAACAAATCTGTAATATTCTCGATATTTGTTTCTTTCTCTCTGGGCCGCAGAGCTCTACCGCAGTAGTATATGAATATACTATATATATGAAGTCTCCCCTTCTGAACTTCTCAAACCCTGAGCTTTCAGGATCTAGGCTCCATCCCTCTCTTCATTCTAGATTTGGATTCCATGTAGATGGATAGAAGTGTAACTATTAGCCCCATTCTGGTCCTTACAGCAGGACAGTTTGACCACACCTATGATAAACTGGCCTTCACCTTGGTTGGAAGAACATTTACCTCCTAGCTTGCTTCCTTACCTTTGGTGACATGCCAAGATTTGGGTCTCCTACACCTACTTGATCCCTCACTAGCAACAGACCCTGAACATTAGAAGCCATTTCCAGCTATTGCTCTGTTGTGTGTTATGAATGAATGTCTGACAGGTGAGACATAATATGCTCTAGCTGGTGGAGTGAATCTTCTTTCAATCTTTTGTGATCATATGTCCATATATGCATTCTATCTAGTTAAGACGTAAGCTTTGACAGTTTCTTTAACCTATTTATACCAGATAACAAAAGACACAACTTGGAACTAAAATGTATTCTGAGAGCTGTCTTCATGTCCTTGTTCCTCAGGCTGTAGATTAGTGGATTGACTGTAGGAATTATAATACAATAGAATAGGGCAATCATTCGATCATTTTCACCTGGACCACTGGACCCTAACCGTAGATACATAAACATGGCGGTTCCATAGTAAAGAACTACAGACAAAAGGTGGGAAATACAAGTAGACAGAGCCTTGTGCCGACCTTCTACACAGTGTATGAGGAGTATAGAACACAAGATGTTTATGTAAGAACAGAGAATAACTACAAGAGGGAGAGCTGCCCCACAAATACAAGCAATGAAGATCGAAAGTTTATTGTTGAATGTATCGGCATGGGCCAAGGTCAGAAGAGGAGGAATATCACAGAAGAAATGAGCAATATGATTCGATTTACAATATGGCAAGCTAAAAATGAAGCTGGTTTGGCCTAAAGACACCAGAAATCCCACCATCCACGAACCAGCAGTCAACTGATAACATAACTTCCTAGTTATAATGGATGTGTATCGTAAAGGGCAGCAGATGGCTACATAGCGGTCAAAAGCCATCACCATAAGAAAAACACATTCTGATACTGCAAAGGTGAAGAACACAAACATCTGTGCCGCACAGTCAAGGGTTGAGATGGACTTTTGGCTAGACAAAGAGTTCTGCAGAACCTTAGGGACAATCACATTGGTGGTACACAGCTCGAGAAATGAGAGATTCCGCAAAAAGAAATACATAGGAGTGTCAAGTAGAGGCGCGAGTGTAACTACCACAATAATGAGGCCATTACCAAAGGTCGAAAAGATATAGGAAATCACAAAAAAAGCCAAAATACAGGCTTGATAAATAGGATAGAAATCTGAGAAACCCAAAAGGAAGAATTCTGTGTTGTTAGAATGACATTTAATTCCCATCAATTTAGGTGAAAAAAATTGTTTGAACATGGTTATGTACCTGCTAATTGGTGTAGATCATAAATGTTCACAGAAAGCTAATATAAATTTTTGTGAATTATGGTTATTTGTGACAACTGAGCTAGAAAAAGAAAACACAAACATCCAGCAATAAATGATAAATCATTAATCTTGTCTATCTTTAGCAATTTCATATTTTGAGGAATATGTTTGAATTGTACTCATGTATCATGACTGCGTTTGTGTAGGTTTCCTCCCACATCACAAAAACATGCAGTTAGGGTAATAAGCTTCTCCCCAAAATTGTCCTTAAACTGTATAAATGACATATGACTATGGTAGGGACATTAGATCGCGAGCTCCTTTGAGGGACAGCTAGTGACATGACTATAGACTTTGTACAGCACTGCGTAATGTGTTGGCGCTATATGAATGCAAGACAAAATTATTAACAATCTGTCATTGTTTCTGCTTGAATAACACTAATTCTACCTCTCAAAGTCATAGAAAGTGACTGAATGGTGCAATTTCAAGTGGCAGCAAACTACAACCTTTAATACCAATATTCATTTTTAGTACCGTGAAATGTAAAATGTGCACATTTAAATTTGCTACACATAAATGTGCAACCTGTTAGTCCTTTATTAACTATTTTATGCTAAAGGAAGTCACAGTCTGCCTGCTTGATCTTGTCACCATTAATGTTGATGTTCGAATTCGGGTTGTCCCTATATTCGACACGAATATGGCTGTTCCAATTCGGGGAGAACTGACCCGAAGAGCACGGGATTCGACAGCAACAATTCGGGAGGAAAAAAAAAAAATTTTTTTCTTAAATTATTTATTTCGTATGTGTTTTTTATTTTAAACTTGTTCTTTTTTATTTTTTACAGGTTATCCGACAATGACATTATGAATCATAATGTCATTGTGGGATTCCTGGACCGTGGGAACTTTGCGGTCACAGATAACTGAATGCAGGTGGCCTCAATTAGCTGTAACCGCAGGCAATACGAGGGCAATAGAGGTTGAATGGAGATACTCGCCCTGATTTCTTAAAGCTCTCCAAGGCTGGAGAGAATATGCTTTCACCAGTGAAGCTGGGTGATCCAACAAACCTGGGATGGATCTGGTCCAGGATTCAAAGCATTTGGTTGCAAATAGCAAATGACATTGAAGAAATCCATTCCAGGTTTGCTTGATCACCTAGCTTCACTGGTTAAAGTGTATTCTCTCCAGCCTTGGAGAGCTTTATTAAATAAGGCCTACTATCTCCATTCATTCCTCTACTGCTCTGTGATTAGCTGAGAAATAGGAAACCCTGATGACAGCTCAAGCATCATCAGGATTTCCCTTTCTTCAGCCAATCAGGGAGCAGAGCAATCTGCGGAGCTTTACTATGCTGACAGCTCTGCTCCCCTGATCACTTGTCACAGTGATTTTGTTTCTTCTTATGTGTAGACGTGCTTTCACCTGTATTTTAATTTTAAAACAAGAAAAAATCAAATCACCAAAACATAAAAAGAAACACACAAAATACTAAAATATCAGTTTGTTCTGACCGTCCTACAGCTCACAAATACATACACAGCTAGTTTGGTCCTTTTTTTATATGGACATATCACAATATTGTCCTCTGACCTCGACTCACCTTGTAGGCTGTAGAGAACTCATCTTTCTGCTGGAGATGGGAGAATATTTATAGGATGATGAGATGCCACTTGTGGGTTCTTCCCTCGGATGTAAAGCAGGCGTGATTTTCTGTAAGTCCCTCTGCTATTTATTAATATTCACTTGGATTGTCCCGAAGTGGCTCAGAGGTTGTAAATGACCACTGTGCTCCTCTAATTGAAGCTACAATTTTATTGAATAACATTTTGGTTTACTTGCATATTTAGAGTAAAGACAACTGCTCTTAGGCCATCATTGGTTGAAAGAGGCCAATATGTATGTGGTAAGTAAGTAGGTAAGTAGGGTGGTAGTGTAGCTATGGTGCATCGTCAGAAAGGTATTTAGTGAAAAGGAATGTACATGGTGGGAAGTGATACCGGGAAGGGACAAATGAGTGAGGTGAGGAACTGACACATCCGCATAGCTGTAGATGCTCCTCCTGCATCTGACTGGTTTCCTCCTCATGGATGCCATATCTGCCAACAGAAGTTTGCTCAGCCTCTTCAGAGCCAAGCTGTGCCTCTGGGCCTAAAGAGGGTACACTTTCTTCAGTGAACCTGGGTGATACAGCAAACCTGGAATAGATCTGGTCCAGGATTAAAAACATTTGATAACAAATAACGAATTACTTTTAAGGAATCTATTTCAGGTTCGCTGGATCACCCAGCTTTACTGATGAAAACATATCCTCCCCAGCCTTGGAGAGCTTTAATAAATCATGTCCTCTGTGTCCAAGGCTTATCAGTCTCACTCCTTATGGAATGGTTCCCACCGCCTAATACAACCAACTTTATACCCCTATATCTTGCTCCAAAATTACTCTACTTCACAATATCCTACCCTGACCCCACACCGTAACCATGGACCTTGCAGCATTTATTATTTATCACTTCCCCACCATGCACATTGGTCTCTTCTCTGTATCATTTCCATACAAAAAGATTTATTCTGCCAGGTCTGCCTTTAATTATGTATTATACTTATACTTATGCTACTACATTAAGGTGCACTGTAAAACCTGCCAACACCAGAACTTGTGTTGATCCCCCAATCCCTACCTTAGTAATTGTTGTATCTACATAGGGAGAGTCGGTCAAGCTCTTTTACAAATACATATCAGCTTTTGTTTTGTAGATAATGGCACAAGGCACCCCTGTGCACATTTTTAGTAATCAAAAACTACAACAAAAACAACAGAGGGATTTTCGCCTTTACACTCACATACTAAAGTTCCAGTCACTAGTTACACATCATAAATGACCCTTCATCCTCTTTAGATTTCCAGCACTCTCTGAAAGTATATCATAAAAAAGTTTCACTATAAATAAACTAAGATTTTTTTCACTCAAAGTTCTTATAGAAAAAGAATCTTGGTTTATACTTGGGTCTTTCCGTGTGACCTCTCCTGAAAATTACACTTGTCATTTGGTACTGGAGTTAACAGATCAGAGCCATCTGGGACAATTACAGTCATAGTCAACTTAAAAAAAATACTCAGATAAAAAAAGAAGGTCAGTTTATAGTCCATTATACAAAACCATATTAGCTCCCACATGGTCTTATGTATCACCTTTGCCACATCCTTACAATACAGTGATTAGAAGTGAGAATATTTGATTGGATGGTACTTTGGCAAATGGTTAACTTGCTCCTATATATTTTTCACATATAGGCACAATTACATATTTATCAACAATCTAGATTGGATATCAGGATAAGCATTTTCACGTTTTTTGGTTGGGATCAGTAATATTATTATTTCCGGTATGAGGTTGTTAAGTTTATTCAAGTTTATTTAGTTATTATGAGGATGATAAATGCTGGCAATGTTTAGGGAAATTGTTTGCATATCAGAATAATGAAATTAATGTAGAAAATGTTATATTATATATTATTAAATGGAAGTTAATTGGAGTTTATCAAGGATTGATCTACTTGGGAATTACCGCCTGCCTATGGCACTGTCCTAATTATTGCCCTCCTGTACCATTCTGTGTGAGAACTGCTCCGCTGTCCCCATAGCGCATACTGGGATATCCATGTAAGTCATACCTAGATGGTTGTTGTGTGAATTATGCATATTAAATAAACATTGGTCATTATTTTTCTATTGTAAAATTGTAATGTTAGTGTATACATTGAAGCTATATTTTGTGTAAATTTTGCTATTGTAGATCTCCTGTTTCCTGAGGAAGCAGACTCTGTTCCATGAAAAGTGTAGAAAAAGAGTATAAATGCAAGAGATTGACCATGTGAATTGTGTATCTGGATACGTACATATGGATAATTTTATTGAGTTTTCTATTTGTAACCACGATAAATAAACATGTTTTTATGATATGTTTTAAATTTGGCTAACATGATGCCATAAAAGTCTTATTCTTTGCTTTTTTGCTATCGTGGTCTGTATTTAAATATATACAGAAACACAAATGCTTTGCTAAGAATTGCAATATTCAATGCACCTTCTAAAAAAAACTACTGGGGAAAAACATGATTAAATTATGAAAGCATAGGATAACAATTTTGAAGATTCTATCCCCTGAGAATGGCTACAAATTTGTGAAAGGAAAAGAAATTTTGGAGTTTTTTTGCTAGTTAAAAAATAAATTTAACTGACTGATAAGGTACAAACTATTCATAATGTACATAGGTATTCTACAATGTGTCTTTCACTATTACAACAAGCACAACAATGACTTGGTTGGTGTTGGTGTATGTGGATGTTGATGTCAAACATAATTTTTTTACATTGTGCATCAGAACATATTCATGTAAGAAGGTAAAGAAGAGACTCTGACAATTCTATATTATATTTTATGCCAACCCCAAAATTCAATAATAAAGGGCCTGATCTATTAAAGCTCTCTGAGGAGAAGATACACTTTCATCAGTAAAGCTGGGCTATCCAGCAAACCAGGAATGGATTTCTTCAGTCGTTTGCTTTTTGCTTGAAAATGTTTTGAATCATGGACCAGATACATTTCAGATTTGCTGCATCACTCAGATTCACTGATTCAATGATAAAAACTTATCCTCCCCAGCCTTAGGGAGCTTTAATAAACCAGATTCAAAAAGAGAAGGAAAACTCAAAAACTCAACTTAGGTGTCCTAGATGAGTGACATAAAATCTGCATCATTTTAATTAGTTGGTGACAGCAGAAACATTCAAAGTTATGTTATAACGAATTTTCCAATATAATAATGGGTTTAACTGAGTTCATACATAAAGTAAAGTAAAAGATCTCTCAACGCGTTTCACCTATATGAGACTTTTCCAGGATAGGTTATACAAAGAATATTTATGATATGACTTTATACAGATCCTATAAAAGAGAAGGGGGACTTGAAGTAACAACCATGTATTGCATCATATCCAACCCTTGTAAACAGAAGACAAAGTCACCAATACTCCACCACATCATCTGTGGACTGTATGAATGACAAAGCATGCAATTAATAAAAAAGTAATTATCACAAACCCTATATTATGTACATCAGAGCTAAACTGCATGCATTTGAACAAAAAATACTGCATTGACATGGTTTATAAATAGTTTAGACTTTTATTTGTTTTTGTTTCACCGTCATTATTAATGCAAACCGTCTCTTTTTGTAGATGTTAAAAATAAGAGAACATCTTGCTGGAAATTTAGTAAAATAACACCATAGCTTTAAGCACACCCAGAATCCTTGATGGCAACTTTCTAAGAGCTGTCTTCATATCTTGGTTCCTCAGACTATAGATTAATGGATTGAGAGCCGGTACAGCTATGTAATAGAATAGGGTTATCACCCAGTCTTTGTCACCGGAGGCTTCTGTCCCTAAACGCAGGTAGGTGAGCATAGCCGTACCATAGAAAAGAAGGACAGACACCAAGTGAGAACCACAAGTGGACAAAGCCTTGTGACGTCCTTGGCTGGAGTTGATGAGAAGAATTGAGGACAAAATGTTGACATACGAGCAAAGGATAAGTATAAATGGAACGACTGCTCCACACATACATGCAATGATGACAGAGAGCTTGTTGTTAAAGATGTTGCCACATGCTATGTTGAGCAGAGGCGGAATGTCACAAAAGAAATGGGCGATGCTGTTGGAACCACAATAGGGCAAGCTAAATACGTATATCGTCTGTCCAAGTGAAAGCAGCAAGCCAATAATCCAACACACAACAGTCAGCTGATAGCACAATAATCTGGTCATCACAGACTTGTATCTTAAAGGTTGACAGATGGCCATATAGCGGTCAATGGCCATCACCATAAGGAAAATGCATTCACAGACACCAATGGCAAGGAAGATGTACATCTGAGTGGCGCAGCCAATAAACGATGTAACGCACTTAACTGAAAAATTCTGCATTGCTTTGGGAACAATCACAGCGGTGAAACAAATTTCCAAGAAGGATAAATTCCGCAGGAAGAAATACATTGGGGTGTGAAGAAGAGAGTCAATGGTGACCATCAGGAGAATAAGACCATTGCCTAACAATGTGACAACATAGGCACAAAGGAAGAAGATAAATAGAGAGGCCTGGGCTGGGAACGATAAGTCAGAGAATCCAAGAAGGATGAAGTCCGTGATGTTTGTCCGAGGGACCTCCCTTCCCATAGATCACTTTAAAGAAGGGTATTTCAAAACTTTTGTATTCACATATTGTGTAAGTGGTAGTTAGCTAACTTTAGGATAGTAGCATGATGAACCTCAGCTAAAATTCAGTTTTGAAAGAGGATATTGAATACTAACATTTGCATTTATGGCAGTACAAAGTGTGAATATAACTGGTTCAATAACAGGGGCAATAAAGACATATTATTCATTCAATATTTCAATATTGTTTTTCAATAATTTTGAATTATATACTGAAAAGAGAGAGGCAAGAAATTGGTGAAGGCCGCGGCCGCATTTATTAAGATCAGTGTGCGATCCCCGAGGCACCAGAGGTCAATTAACCTCTAGTGCTGGGGATCTTCTCAATGAATGCAGCTGGAACCTCTAGTGCCCCGGGGATCGCAAACAGGAGGATTCCCAGGGAATCTTGTGAATCCCCTGTGAATCCTCCTGTTATAATTTCCTCGAACTTCTGATGGTTTTGCAAAATTGTTTCCCCGAAATTTAATGGAACCACTGGAAGTTGGAGGAAACTTCTGATGTGTTTACTATGTGTTTGTAATTACCAAGGTCATTTGGTCACAGAATTCATGATAATTCTTCCATCTTGTAGCTTTATTCTACACAGTACTGTATATTGTATATACATAAATAATCTCACAATCTTATGGGAATGTTCTCTTGATTTATTTCAGGATATGCAAAGGTCTGAGGGTTTCAGTTAACATTGTCCATACAAATAGGTGACATTGAAGAATCTCGTGCTGTGATGCTTCTGACGCAGAGATGTATTATCCACAATGCAAATAAATCGTGCTGTACAAAGTAAATAATCTTTATTTAATGTTATGATAAATGTGTATACAAATTACAGCTTCAACGTAAATACAGTAATTCCTTTATACTCATGTTGCAATCCTCTCATTTGTCAAAGACTTAACAAATGTTTCCAGATGCAAATCCTGTGGCCTGCACTGTTCACAGAACATCATAGCTCCCGGCATGAGCAGTAAGTCAATATGATGCAGGATTTGCATGCATCCAAACCATCGATTAGGAATGAGATCATCTGCAGACAAAGCACACAGTGACAGATCGTTTTGTAATATTGTCAGTAAATCTTATTGGCACTAAAAATCAAAGTATTTGCTATCTGAAGAGAGGAAAGAAATGTGACAGCATCTCCATGCAGGTTGACATTACACAGGCAAAAATGTTTAAAAAACATAAAAGCTTTACAGTCCGAAATATTTCTGTTTTTACCTAAAATAAGCTTACTTTAGCAAACAAATAGAAGTCTTGTATCTTCTCGGCATACCAATAGCATAACAAGAGTCCAGCAGCAACATAGACACCGTTCCAAATGGCAAAAGACACTTACAATGCTCCCTTAACTCTAAATTTTGTAGCTTCCACTAGAGTGGTTCCTTGACCTGTGGTCCCTCAGTATTTACTCTAAACTCGGAGAGCATTTGCCGCACCGGAACACACACTGTTCTCTCCCAGAACTCCCTTAAATCTAAAGCCCCCATTCACCACCCAGTTATCCACCAACACAAGAGATCTGGTCTGGCTGAAGCTTCATCCTTGGACAGATTTAAGGGAGGAATGAAAAGAGCCACCGACCCTTCCTTTCATTCCAGAGGAACAGTTCTTGAAAATCATGCAACCCTTTGTCCCTGTTATACCCTTGGTTACTTTTCCGGCACCCTGCCTATCTGCTTAAGGAAACTGGAAGCCAAAAAGTAGGCAAGTCCACACTCATCCAGAATCCAAAGTGAATAAGGTGATTTTTATTCTTTTTTTGTCTTTTTGGTTTACTAAAGCATTAATTATTCTTTGTGTAATATAATATTTATAAAGTATTTTGGAAAGAGTAATTATTGCTAAAAACAGATTCCCAGTATTAGGAAGGCAGTTTACAGTAAGAGAGCTTAAACTTGCTTGGAACAAATATAGATTTAAGGAAAGTGAATGAAAAACCCCAATGGTCCATCCTAAGCTTGTAGTCCTTTCATTGCTTTATTTTAATGCTGATTTAGCTATATATTTCCATAACTTATGAATGAAACATTCACAGCATTTTTAACAAATGATATTTGTATTCTAGAATTCACTATGATGTCTGAAGACAGACAGGAGCAATTCTCAAGCACTTTTACTTTTCTGAACTCTGAAGCATGTAGCCCGTGTTAATTATGTCAGTGTGTCTATAAATCACCAGCTCAAGTACCCATCTGTCCGACCAATAGGAATGGAACACTTTCTATTTAAAGCCATAAACTTCAACCAGTAACACTTGCAATTGTTGTCAGTTTGTAGATGTTGGTGGACCTAAAGCTGCACCATTGGATCTACGCAAACCAGTCTCAAATCCTAGGGAAAGTTTCTTCAAACTCTATTCCTCACATAAAACTTTCTATAGTTCCTTTTAACCCCACAAGGCCAAATCATGGAGGCTGGGAGCTCTATGGGATTTCTTTTCCTAATATCTCTTGAATCCATTACCGGAATTGTTACAAATGTTTTCATCATTGTAAGAATTTGCTTATTCTATAGAAGAAATCAAGCTGTAAGTGGATCTGAAAAGATTATTGCGGCTTTGAGCGTCTCCAATCTATGTTATACCTGTTTGACTTTTGCTGATATTATTGCATTTAACATCTGGCCTTTCCTCGTGCTGACGACGATCTTTCCTGCTGTCTTCGTCACCACCATGTTCACCATCATCACTTCCTCTTGGCTGACAGCATCTCTCAGCTTTTACTATTACATCAAGATAAAAAATGTCAGCTCCAACCTTCTCTCCCGGCTGAAGCAAAAGATAAATTCTCTGGTTTCATGGATGATCCTTGCATCTATTCTTCTGGCTCTTCTTTGTTCTTTGCTCATTACATTACAGATCATCATGCAACAAAAACTTTCTGGAGATGTTTCCATGTGCAGCAATACATCACGGACATATTCATCACATGGGATATTTGATACCAACCTTTACACCTCTTTCATTAGCAGTTTATTACCGTTTCTTATTAGCGTCACCACTACAGCTTCCAATGCCTGGTCACTTCATCTTCACAAACTAAAATTGGTGAGAAACCAATTATCATCCACCAATGTGAGGAAATATGAAGGTGTGATAAAAGTCATGATATGTCTGTTGATTTTTTATGCTCTGATCTATGTGGCGGCCTTTCTTTTCTATTTCAATATTTTTGCTACTTTCAGTCTTTCTTTCTGGGTTTTTCCGGTCATTTTATGCTCCTATAGTCCCACTCATTCCATTTTTCTATCTCTTTCCAACACAAAGCTAAAAAAAGACTGGATAAAAATGTTTGCCTGCAAATCCAAAAATGACAAAGAAGACAGAGAAGAGTAAATTTAGTTTTTTAGTGCATCCGCTTGTAGTTGGTGATCATTGGGAATCAGCAAGATATTTTTGCAGAATTAATAATGTTTTACTGTTTAAATTCTAAATTCACTAATAAAATGTTATTGTAAAGATATGGCCACTTGTATCCATCTCCTAAAATGGATTTGGCTCAGTGGTTAGGACCCTGGCAGTGCTAGTTCACCATCTGCATGGAGTTTGTATGTTCTAGCCATGTTTGTGGCGGTTTCCTCCAGGTACTCCAGTTTCATCCAACATCCCAAAAGCATACTTAAAAGGTAAATTCTTAAAAGCATACTTAAAAATTGGCTTCCCTCCACAATTAACTTTTGACAATGACATATAACTATGGTAGATTGGGAGCTCCTTTGAGATGCAGCTAGTGATTTGTCAATAGACTTATAGGTAAAACAAACAAATCCTTACATGTTAATTGCAAAGCCCTAAGTATACAAAAGGAAGTGAAAATAAAAGCTGCCTCATAAAAATAGCAATCACACTACTCATATCATAAAATTAACTGAAAGAAGAATAGTTTTTGGGATATTGCTCAATGTAATATAATAATGTAATGTGTAATAATAATTATTGTATGTTATTTATTAATAATGTGTATTTGCCCTCAAAATGAATCTTCTTTAAATTAACTGCAAAACCCATGAGCATTTTTTTGTTAACAAAATTGTTGAGGGGATTGCAGAGATCTGCGGGAATATGTCCCAAGATGAAAGCTCTGGTTGGAAAAATCACCTATCCCTAATCCAATCACATCCCATGGTGGTTTGATTGGGGAAGTTTTTCGTGACACGGAGGAGCCCTTGAAATAACTTTCAGGTCTTCAGAGAGCCCCAGCTATATTTATTATGTCCACAGATCGCAGTATATTAGTGTGGTGGTCATTGGGAAGAATGTCTCTTACGTTGCCGGCCATTGGGATGAATGTGTCCATTAAACTGACCTAAGAGGCACAAACTGATCAAGGAACTCCTATCAACCTAATTGGGAAACACTGGATTAAAGTGTGTGATTTTCCTACTCTGATAAAACAGCTTTAAATGTTGCAAAAAATCTTTACAATTACAATAATTCCAAGAATGTGATCAACTTCTAGATATACAATGACCTGGAGAAATGAGAACCTTTGCAGATACATTTTGATGTTGTATATTGCTAACAAGGGCAGATGCAGACAGATCCCTGACACACGTCTAGAGGTACCTGGTTACCATAGGAAAAGCTTGTGGTATCTCTACAGCTATATCTGTATCTCAGTAATAAAAAAAATACACAGACCATGTAATCCCTTGATTTGCAAAGAAGTAACATGGTCCTCTGTATACAAAGTTAAACATTTGCATTGTAATTACTTCTAATGTTGACATGCAAACAGCAGATTTCTATGGTCAGAAGTTTGCATGTTTCCAAGCCTAAGAAATACAAATATAACCAAAGAGCTGGGAATATTTTGTTATACTGTATAAACAACATCATCACTTTTTTACCCTTTGTGGGCTTCGTTCTTGTAGATTAGACTTTCCATAGCACTGCAAATTGGAATCCATGAACATAGTTCAAAGTTCATGGATGCACAGAGACCATTCATATCAGCAGTCCCCAACCGGTGGTCCGCGGAAAAACTTAGGAGGTCCGCAGCTCTTGCCACTGCTCCCCCGGGCGGGGCTTAGGAGAAGGACCCTGCTGGTGGGGAGCACTGGCCAGAGACGAGGGCTATGTCCCCCGTAGAGATTTCAGGCTCAGGGAAGTGGGTGGGTTGTGTTCCTGGATGAGAGACATCCTTTCCTTACTCATTTAGGGAATTTCTGTGTCTAGCTTTAGGTTCTTATTTCCCATGACTTTATTGTAAAAGACCCAAAATTGAATCTTTTGGTTGTACCCTACATTTGTATGGAAGCTAATATTTTTTGTTTCAAGTACAATGTACTATAATTTTCCACAAAGAAACTCCCTGGTTTCTCTGTCTTTGATTTACAATCTTGTTGATAAGATGATAGAATGATTTATAAGATGGACATTGTGAGACTGATTTATTAAAGCTCTCCAAGGCTGGAGAGAATACATTTTCATGAAGTGAAGCTGGATGATCCAGCAAACCTGGAATGGATTTCTTCTAAATCATTTGCTATTTGCTAGCAAATGTTTTAAATCCTGGACCAGATCCATTCCAGGTTTTCTGGATCACCCAGCTTCACTGATGAAAGTGTATTCTCTCCAGCCTTGGAGAGCTTTAATAAATCAGGCCCTATGAGTTTCGTAAAGTTGCAAAGTAAAACATGACAACCTAAGCTTAGGGGAAGTGGGTTGAACGGTGTTAGATGTCATTTAACCCTAAAGACTAAAGACAGTTCATGGCCAAAAGTAACTACTAAGAGGGAAAGCTCACTGCTTCTGCTTTGGAAACCACCCTACAGGTATTCTAGTGAACTATTAAAAACATCCTTTAAACTTCTAACCTATTAACTCACTATTCCCTTGACCAGCCAAAACAATCATATCCTTGCCACACATTGAGTGACTGCACCTTAGAACATCCTTTTCTTTTTCCTTCTTCGATTAATTTTTAGTTAAGCATTGAATACACTATAGGACTACATGTAAAATAAAAGAAAACTGCTCAGTATATCAGAATGTCAATAAGTAATTGTGTGCAATATCTTGAATGTATTCACAAAAGTGAACACTTGTTATAAAATGATGTTTATTGAAACAGGTCATTTAAATGGGTGCATTGTTGTATGGGTTCTATAATAAAACAAGGGGCATATAGGGAGCTCCTGTTGTATGGGCTCTGTACTGAGCCAAGAAGCATGAAGGGACATTTTACTGTATCAAAAACTTTAATGGGGGACCATTGTTGTTCAATATGTTTTGAGCCCATTGTTTCCTATGTTAATGTTGTCCAGAATTACAATAGGCTGAAGATTGTTGGGCAATGATACTACCCTTGATGACCACCAGCCTATGGTAATATTGAACTTTATGATGTACAGCTGATATTTATATTAGTTACAATGAATGTTTCAAGATTAAGAAGTTTTAAAGGGCCAACAGAGACTTACTATTTCAACCAAGAATTTTGCAATGTGGATTTTAGTTTGTATTCAGAGATTTTGAGTAGGACTTTGTGCTGGTTGGAAGGAGGACAAATATAAAGTTTTAAATCTTATCTTTATTATTCTCTAAACTCCAGTCATTATGCAGATGCATTCATGCATGCATGTAAAATGCATCAAATGCAATCCCTGTATATATAGTGCCGCCATCTTCCGCCTTGTATTTGGAGTACACTATAGGTAAGGAGGGAAGTCATTATATGCATAATTTATAGTATACAATAAGAACATCCAACAATACTAATACTGCAATACAAACACAAACATTTTAGCTTGAATAAATGCAATAGGGAGGGGAGGTTTGGGAAGCAGTGCTTTTTATCCATTGCTTACTGTTAAATGTAGCTTTTATCCAGCATTAGGTTCTGTGATGATTGATTTCATGTCAGATGGGTTTTACATACTCATACAAAGTTATGTGAAAGCAAAACCCAGCTGAAGCAGGCTGTATACATATATACCTGTCAATGAATTGTGAATGATCTCAGGACCGATTGAAACTGACTCAAATGGCAAAATAATTTAACACAGGATTTAGGATTATTGGTTTCACAGTCAGTATTGATGGTGATGGGGTATCAGACCATGCAGACCAAAGCTGGTCAAGGGCAACAATGGGTATTCTCCTAACTTTGCAGGTGCATGTATTATATAGATCCTAATCTATCACCAGTGCTCATTAAACACAAATTCCCCAATCTAACTTCACACTCTTTGCCCTATAGCAAGCCCCGGCATTGGGTGTCAAGTTCTGCCATCCTTACACATCATTGCCCCTAGGACTTCAGTGCACAATGGACAGTTTCTGGAAAAGGACTAATGCAGGACCAGGAGCCCACAAAAGCAGGACAAAGGGCACAAAGGGAGGTCATGCAGTTCAGGATCAGTAACCAGGTGAGATGATACAGTACAGGGGAGTTCAGCAGAGGCAAGTCCAGAAAACAGAGTATGGGGTCATACTCAGGTAATCAGTGCAACAAACAGGGGTCACAGGCAAAGGTCCAGGCAACGAACAATCACAGATTCAGAAAACAAGCAGAATAGGTAACAGGTACAGACAGCAGATAGTCACGACACTTGCATGTCAGCCAGGCTAAGCTCTACAACAGGCAACTGCTGTCTGGGAGCTGAGAAGCTATAATAGACTAGTAGCAAGGACAAATCATAGCCAGGAACTAATCTGCTTATTGGCTGGAGCACATACTCCTGCAAGCGGCTGAGCAGAGAACAGACAGCTTATTGATTTTGATCTCCTTGGCTGTTGCAACACCATTGGAGGGAATAAAAAGAGCATGCTAGACCATAGAGGCTCACGGCATGGGATAACTGGCCAGATATACTTTCCATAACATAATTTGCATAAGTGGAATTTGTCAAAAGTGTGGCATGCCAGTATGGTAAGATACAGTCCATGGATCAAATACAAAATATAGCATTTTGTTAACTGGCACATACCAACACTGCATACCAATGCTCTCAGCTAATGAAGGGTTTATTGGACTGGTACTTCTGTACTATGTAAATTTATCCAAAGCTTGTCCATAATGAGGTAATAGAATACCGCACAGCAATGACTAAGTGGCTGCAATGACTGAGTAGCTTTAAGGCAAAAAAAGGAATCTAGCCAAATAATAAACACAAAGAATATTTCTTTGCATTCTTCTGAGCTTCTGAGTCTTTCTAATTATCTCTAAAGGAGACCATAATATTCCATTCCAAACAGAAGACTTGCTGGATAACTCTTAGACATGGATCCCAATTTTCTGTTAACTGCAACATTTCTTGCTGGTCTGGTCCTTGAGACATTTGTCGGAATATCTGGCAATATGTTTATCATTTTTGCCATTTTTTTTCCAATAGAAAAAGGCAAGAGACAAAGGCCAGTGATTGGATTTTGGTTGCATTGGCCCTCAGCAGTTTGTGTCATGCCTCTGTGCTGACTTTCAACATAATAACACAATTCACTTGTCCCGAGATTTACAAATCAATATTTATATCTTATATTGTGTTTCTTCTGACCATGTACAGTAACACATCTTGTGTCTGGCTTGCCTTGTGCCTCTATTTTTTTTTTTTTTTCAAAAATCATCAAATTCAGCTGTGGTCCCTTACGTTGGGTGAAGCTAAAGATCAACACCGTTTTATACTGGTTTATACTGGCATCTGAAATTGTTTCCATTTTAAGCAGTTTTCCAACCTTTATTCCGTTGATTAACTCCAACAGTCTGATGGGTGACAATGTTTTTGGCCAACTTTTCCAACAAAGTTTTACCTAAGAATATTTTCTTTATTTGCACCTTCATGCCCATTTTTATTAATATTATCACAACAGCCTTATCAGTGGTGTCCCTCTACCTACATGTTCATAAAATGGAGAAGATATTGACCACTATCAATGGAAATATAAGAACTTATCAAAATATTGTCCGTAGTATGTTTTGCCTTCTGTTGTTTTATGTAATGTTTTATATGTCAGTGTTTCTCATAATATTTGATGTTTTTACCGCGTTGAGTACTGGATATTGGACTGTTTTGATAGGTATATTTTCATTTACACCTGTCCAGTCTGTATTTCTAATCATTGTTACCCCAAAACTGAAGGAAGCCTGGATTCATATGTTTAGTATTTTTAAATAGAAAGTTTTGTGTTTGGATATTGGAAGGTGATCCATGTTCTATTGATTAGTGGCACCCACACACACAAAACCAAACTACTCGGACTATGTATGAAAAAAGGTTGGGTAGTTACTCGTCCAGCAAAAAATAGCTCATTCATTCGTATTTAGTTTATTTATTAGTTTTTGGAATGTTTTGCATACATCATAATGCTGTAACTGGCTTGCTAATGGGGTAGTATCAAATATTCTTGGATTAATCTCCCTTCCGAGCAAATGTTGGTAGGATACTTAGTTTTGGAACAAATGTTTTTAGGGTGATACATGAAGGTGTACACCTAGGGTAATACCCCTGGAAGACAACTATTTAATAACCCAATTGTAGGGTTTACTTCAATATAACAATTATGTATTTGCACTAGGGGCACTAAAAAGTCCTAAAACAATATAAAATGTCCCAATCGATCAAACAATATTATATGTTTTAATATATGACACAAAAGTCTCTGAAAACCCTATAACACCCAGTTTTTCATGATTCATTTGCCTTATCATATGGAAACACAGTACATTTGCCCTGACATTCTGCAGCGACTTGAGGTGGAGCCTTTTTCATAAAGTTATCACTTGGTGCTGGGAGCTAAAAATCTTAAGCCATTGTAGACTTAGGTTGCCTCACATTTTGGTGATTGGAGGCTTTTTAGGAACAGCAGCCATAATAGTCCTGTTTTTGATCTAGGTAATTTATTGTTAAGTTATAGTTTTTTATGTTATGTGAAATAAAATAAAAATCTGTTCAGAAATATTAATGTTTTGTATAGTAAAGATTTAATTTAACTTTATTTTAAAACGTGGCGTGTGGGGTTATTGGGCTAAACAGCTAATGGGAGTTCAGGTTGGGGGAGTTAGAAGAGAGCATCAAAGTTACCCTAGTCATGTATTGCTGTAGTAATTGCCAATTTTTATATGTGTTGGCTAGATATTATTATACATTGAATTTGTTTTAGCTTTCTTGCTTTTATAAAATCTTTAATGTTTTTAGAGGACTTCTCGTGTTTTCTTTTCCATATAAATTCTCAAATTACATGAGTCTTCTTTTACTAAGCAATTACATTCACATAAACAAATTCTGAGTCTACATTTCATAGGATGTTGGTATTACTATGAAAGGTGATATTTGTGATTAGCATGAAGAGCATACTTGTTTGATTTGACATGTAAATTCATCTCAGTTAAGTTATGTGTACAGAGCACAGGTAAGCTCTATGAGCCCTCGACCATAGCAGAATCTGGATCAATGGCTTTTATCTTTAATGATCCTCTGACCACAACCTACATATTTCTTCTTTTTCTTGAAACAGTTCTTGGAATCTCCTACAATATATTTCTTTTATGTATAATCATCATAGAGAGCAAGGGAAAAAAGACCATGAAAACAGCCAATAAAATACGAATCACCTTAAACACATCAAATATTTTGTACTCAATCTCATTCTTTGCTGGAGCAGTCACCGGCTTTCTTGGGCCAAGAAATGTTCAGATCACTGATTCCACATCGGCGTATATTCTGAACTCTCTGAACATATTTACTATGACTTCTTGTTCTGGGCTAACAGCAACTCTCAGCTCATTTTACTGCTTAAAGATTGTGGATTTCAAAGCTAAGGCCATAGTTTGGGCAAAGAGGAACATTAATGTTATCATACCCTGGGCCATTTTCGGGGTAGAAGTTGTAGCTCTTATTACCAGTTTCCTTAGCATGCTTCTCTTAATTACCCCTCCAAAATCTAGAGATAATTCAACACTAAGTCTAAAAAATTCAAGTCTTTCCTCAATATTTTTGAGCATGGCTATAATTCTAAGTTGTGGTCCATTCTTTATTATTTTTTTCAACTCCTGTTGTATTGCTAGAACCCTGGTGAATCACCATCAACGTGTAGTGAAAAAGATGGGGAACTCAGTCAGCGACAAAACAAAAAGCTTTGGAAATTCACCATGGTACATTATGTCTGCATCACTATCCTACACATTTTATTACATCTTTATGATTTTTTATTATTTGGCCACCACTAACCATTTGAGAATTGAGTTTTGGATATTTTTACTACCGATGTGTTCATTTGCACCACTGCTATCTGTTCATCAGGTTATTGCAAATCCCAAATTAAAGAACAAAGCAAAGGAAATGTTAAAATGTGCTGTCTGCTCCCAATAAATGAAATTCTAAGTCTTCTATTGGTAATTTATAAAATAATTAATTCATGACATTGAAAACTCATCAACATGAGTGGAAGATGACCATTTGTGAAATATTATGTAAAACTTGTGCCTAATAGAAAATTAAAACTGTATTCATTTAATCTCAGACTTCATCATCTAAAAAAATAAAGTTCTCTCTTTTTATGTTTCAATGTTTGAAAATAAATTAGATTTACAATTAGGTGTTTAATTTTGAATACAAAGAAAAAAAACATAAAATAGATTCATGAAATTTATACAGTTATTAAATATATTTAATTTGCACTTTTCACTGTGTTCAATAAACAATTTATATTTTGTAAATGAGATAATTTTTCATTTCTTTACATCTCATGAATTCCTAGAGAGTCTCTTCATTCATATATGCATAAATGTGCCCCAGATATACAAAAAACATCACAAATGAAGGTAAAAAGAAAGTTTTGTGCTATTAATGTTGGGATACTTTAGAGCTGTAACAGGCCCTAGAACCAAACAGGTCTTGCAGCTTCTAAAGAGAAGTAAGAAAGGTGCACAGGCCTAATACACTAACATTACATGAGTTTATTTTAACAGAAAGGTAAGTATTCCATTCACTGAACTGACATACAGATAAGACTCAATGTCAGTGGCCAGTGGGACAGACCAAATTTTGCCCTAAAATCTGTAAAAGGCGAAGCTCACTAATTGGTGGCAAACAATACGTACCAATAGGGCCTAATTTTTAAAGGCTCTCCAAGACTGGAGAAGTTAGACTCTCATGTGAGAACCTGAGTGATTCAGCAAACCTGGAATAGATCTGGTCCAGGTTTAAAAACATTTGCCAACTAATAGCAAATGATTTTAAAGGAATCCAGTGTTTGCTTGATCACCCAGGTTGGTCTCATATGAGAGTCTAACTTCTCCAGTCTTAGAGAGCTTTAACAAATTTAACCCAGAGTTTTCAATGCAAATCAGTGTAATTATCAGAAAATCACAAAACCATTCCAATCAATTACTCCATATTACATTTCTGTGATGGTCTATTTCTCCACACAAACTGATGTAAGAGATTTCTTATACTTGTTGGATATTTTAATGATTACCGAGAAACTTAGTCAAAATGTAGATATCACTTGACATATGTCACAGTTTTGCTGCTTCTTCAGAAGATATGATATATATAGTAACATGCCGTACTTGACATTAGTATGTTGGTATAGGTAAAATATTATGTTGATCAACAGCTTGATGCTAAATCATTCTTTATTAATTGATAGTTGTAAACCTGAATTAAGATAAGGGGATTTAGCGTTCTGTAGTGACCTTTGTAGGGTGCCTTCTCCCGTAAAATTAAAAATATTTAAAAAAACAAAAATGTGGTAGATCAGAGCAATGCGAAGATCAGAGCATTCACGGGACAGTAATAAGAGTTATTTGAAAGGTAAGTGACTTTTACTAGTAGTATAAAATACAATAATAAATACATTTAGTCTGTCCTTGTTATGAACTACTTCTTCATTGGATGGTGAGGAAATTACCTGTTGGCTGTCAGGTCCTCGACAAAATAAAGGTGTCATTTTATTTTAGAAAATATAGATGCTAAAAAAAATCCCTTAGTGGTATTTTTCCCTTTTTTTAATGTAATGCCTTATGCTGGGACTAGAGTAAATAAAATATTTGTGGTAATATAATATAATTTAATGGTAAATAATCCATTAGTTGGTCAAGCTTTAGTAAAAGTGCGTTATGAAACTGCTAAATATAGATTTCCTAAGAATGGAAAAAATAATGATGTTGGTTGTTCTAAATGGGTCCTTGAGTTCTATAGAACAATTATCTTTTCATTAAACTTTACTTTTTATATTGTGAACAACAGAAATAAAAAATCCTTCATTGTTGATATTACAAAAAGTAGGAAAATGTATTTTGCTGGTCAGAAGTATAGTGATCAGCCCAAAGTATAGACTAATGAAGACATCTAATGGACGTATTAATTAAATTCTCCTCTGTTCACCAACAGTTTAAAAAACTTGAGCCAATGTTCTGATTTATCTGGGATCCAAGTTCAAATTTCATTAAAGTGAATGGGGAAGATATGTTCCATAGACATTGGAGCAGACCCCACCCATACCTAGCAAGTGAATGCAAATATTACAAGGCTGTTTGCTCTGCAATTTATTTCCTCCTGCTTGTGTTCCAGGAATACTTTTCAACGACCACCACCATCTTACCCCAATATCTTTTCCTTAAGAAAAGGCTTAAATTGTACAGCAATGCACACATCAAAAATTACCATGCTGCCATGATGCTTGCCTGCCTTGGAAACCTTAGCCACACAGCCCAGGAAATCTTAAGAGCTCTGCAGGTCCAGGCAGACTCTTGGTTGACCCCGCACAACCTCCAACCAGGCAAGGTCATACGTGACAATAGCACTAATCTGGCAGTCCTACCTCTTTGGAAACTCACACACTTACCTTGCCTGGTTACGCCATGATTAAACCTTATGGTGCATTTTCTAACCACATACAAAGGTCTCCAGCCGCTACTTGAACATGTCAGGAAAGTGTACAAATACTTCTGACACTCATATATCGCTACTGTTCATTTAGGAGTAGTCTAGTCCACCCACGTTGTATGGATGAGTTGTATTGCCCTCCAGGAATGAATAAAAATACAAAACATCTCTGCTGTTTTAGCCCCCATTAAGGAAGTGACTAAATTGTGAGTTGTGATCAGGCTGTCATTAATTTAATCTGCCTCTGGGACAGATGCTGTTGGGGCATGCCAACAGGGAACAAGAGTCACAGGAAGATGAAGATGAGCAGACATTCTCCCAATAGCAGTTTCAGTGTCACAAGAAAGAGGCTATACAAAAAAATGGAGAAAGTAAACTAAGGCTCAATCATCTCAGTCACAAGTCCACATGCCCACAAGGCCACGGATAGAGGAAGATGTGGAGAGAGGGGAGAGTGTTGTAGGCTAAGGAGGAAAGGATGTTGCAACAAACATGTTATATCCATAAGGCAAGTGCTTTGAGAACAACTCATTGCATAGAACACATCAAAAGTAATAATGGGAAAAGCAATGCCACACTATTGGATCCACATTACAAAGCCAAGGTGGGAGAACACTCTCAGCAATCTCAGCAGTGGAGAGGGAAAACAAAATGCAAAACTATAAAGAGGTAATTGTAAGGCGCTTATCAACACTTACAGCTGCTCTTCCCCTATAGGTCAAGCCGGATGCAACAGCAGTATGACCACCAGCTCAAGGTGTCTAACAAAAACCATTTCCGAATTTTTCATACTATAAGACGCACCTGACCTTAAGTAGGGATGAGCGAGGGAGATTTGTAAATTCGATCTCGCAGCAAATTGGGCCTTTCTCGCTTACCGAACATGTAAGCGAGAATGGCCTTGTAAATTTGGCCGCTGAATTCAAATTTTTTGGGACCTTCAAGAGCTATCTGCTTCCTTGATTGCTATTGCAGCCGTCCTGTGATGATTCCCACAGCGGCATTCATTCATGAGTACAGCCACGCGACTCACACTGACAGGAGGAGTACTGCAGCTGTGCTCATCAAGGAATGCAACCGTGGGAATCATCCTGTGATGATTCCCATGGCTGCATTCATTCATGAGAACAGCCGCAGGACTTCTCCTGTCAGTGTGGGATCCGTGGGCAATAGACTAGTCCTCATTTAACCTCTAGTGCCCGGGGATCACAAACTGACAGGAGGATTCCCACGGCTGTACCCATGAATGAATGCAGCCGTGGGAATCATCCTGTAATTCCCCCGAACTTCCTCTGGCAGAGGCCTTCTCGCTCATCCCCAACCATAAGATGCACCTAGGTTTAAAGGGGGAAAACAAGAAAAAATATATTCTGAACCAGTACTTTACTATGCAGTTCTCTACCCCCCTACATGGAGCATGTCCTATTATTAAGGCCCCCTCCCGTGTAGGCATTGCTTGCTGTGAACCCCTGTACCAAGCAGCCTCATGAATGTCTCCTCTCTACTCCATGACACATTTGTGTCACCCTGTTCTGTGTATCCGGTGTCATTACCTGTCTTGTGTGTCCGGTGTCAGGGCTAAGCGGTGGTGCAGAGTGAAAACTCCTTCCTGAGCTCAAACTTCTCCGACGGTGACCACTGAGGGTACTGCAGCTGGGGCTGGCTGTGTGGCAATATTTGCTCCATAGGAGGCACAGACATTTTCCCCACTTTTGGGGTAAAAAAAGTGTGTCTTATGATGAGAAAAATACAGTAAAACAAACCACAAGAAGGCCAAACACCGGGTAGGACTCACAGGCAATGCTTCTTAGTTATGGTATCTGCTTCAGATATCTCCAAACAACCTCCAAAATGAGGAACACCAGGACTTCTGTGTGTCCAAGACTGACCAGTGGCCAGAGGTCTCAATATGCTCTAAAAGTGCAAGTGTGCCAGTTCAAATCACCTGTGTACATGGCAAGGTGTGGCTCGGCAGACATCCACTGGCCTCTGAAGGTTGAGGCCTATATCTAGGTAAAAACTATGAATGGAGAATATTAAATTGTGTATTGTTAGCATTAGCTTTTCACATGAGACCTTACATTTACATTCTAGTCTTTCACTAGAATGAGTCCACTGCACACATGCAATGGAGGATTTGAATGGAGCAATATGAACATATGGTTAATCTGCACAGCAAAGGTCTGGGTGGTACAGGAATAAGTAAGTGTGTCCTCTGACTTTAGAGTATATTAGGTACCAATATTGCAACAAATTACAATGGGATAAACACAATTTTAGTGGCCTTACTGTGAATTTTCTCTGGTCACCTTGGGATGTAAAAACTTACAAACACCTTAAGAATTGAATTGGCATATAATATGTTTTCTGTGTCACAGAGATCGAGGAAAGTCACTTATCACTTTATGTAAATCACATACCCAAACTTAGTTTAAATTATGCAAATCTTATCAGCCTGAAAAGTAATATCTGCAAGCTGACGTCATAAACAAAATACTTTTTTTCTTGTTAAACATGCATTAGGAAATTATTCTGCCACATTCCGTCTGCAGACCTCCATTTGTTATTGTCTATAGGAGGACCTGGATCAATGGCTTCCATCCTTAGTGATCCCTTAACCGTAACGTGCATTTTTATTCAGATGCTTGCAATAGTCATTGGGATATTGTCTGCTATATTTATTAGACGTTTAATGGTCAATGAAAGCAAACAACACATGCCATCAAAAACAGAGAACAATATACGTATTGCTCAGAATATATCAAATGCTTGCTACTCAGTCACAGTGCTTGCTGGAGCAATCAGTGGCATTCTTAAACCTAAAAATGAGCAGATCACTGGTTCTACCTCAGCGTACATCATCTACTCTCTGAACATGTTCACAATGAATTCCAGTTCCTGGCTCACAGCACATCTGAGCTTATTTTATTTTCTCAAGTTTGTGAATTTCAAAGCCAAGGTTATGGTTTGGATAAAGAAGAACATCAATACTGTAATCCAGTGGATGATTGTGGGAGCAGAAGTTTTGGCTTTTTTTAGTAGTTTTGGCGGTATGCTGCTCTTTATTAACCCTCATTCCTCTTTCATAAACAGTTCAACATTAGGTTTAAGCAAATCACTATCAAATCATGATAAAGGATTTTTGTGCATTGTCATAACCACAAACTGTGCTCCATTCCTCATCTTCGTGGTCACCTGCAGTTGTGTTGCTTCAGCCTTGGTTAAGCATGATCAAAGTATGACAAAAAACACAGGGACCCCAAGCCATGGCAAATTTAAAAGCTTCAGAAAATCAGTGTGCAAAATAATACTATCAATACTAATCCATGCATTTTATTATCTCTTTGTGCTTCTTTATTACATGGCCATTTTTTTCCATTGGAAAGTTGAATTTTGGATATTTCTAATAATAATATCTTCAATTACACCACTTACATCTGTTCAACTGATTATCACAAACCCCAAATTGAAGAAAACAGCTGTGGAGATGTTGAATTGTGCCCGTTACTGACAATAACTAAAATGTTAAACCTTTTATAGGTAAGACATTAGAAAAAAATGACTTGGCAAAACTCAGCGAGACCATCTGATGGATAACAACTACTGTATACAGGGATCTAAAAGCCATACCCATTAAAGGATATTATCTCATCATTCTTTAAATCCACATTTTCTATTTCATATTTGCAATTTTATTTTACAGAATACAGTAAACCGGAACTAAACTAATCCCACAGATCTGTTGATCCATAGGGCAGTATATTCATTTGGGTCCCGCGTCATATTGGTATCCATTTTCGGCATGGTGCAGGGGAAGTGCCAGGTGCCAACATCTTATTCTCTTATCTTCCAAGTTCTTCTTCCTATGTCACCCGATCTCACATTGCGCAGGCACGTAGATGGGGAAAAAGATTGCCAATCTCATTGTCATGGGTGAAACTAGCAATTATTTTCTTCCATTAAAGAAAAGGCTCAGCATTTGCAGAAAGAGTAGCCAAGGAAGTATTCCCGGGAGGTGCTGCACCCCCGTCTACCCTTTTATGTAAAGTAACATTTTTGAGATCAGGTCTGCTTTAACTAAATATAAATGATAAAATAGAAAGAATAAAGAAAAAAATAATGGTTACATTGTGTATTAAATATTTGTTTATAATAAAGAGTTTATAAAAAAAGAGAAGTTTATGAAAGAGATGGGTCCTGGATAGCAGATATGTTACTCTTTAAAACCAGGGTGTATGCTGGGGAAAGAGTCCAGAAATAGAAAGAACAACTCTGCATGGACTTGTGATTAGGTATTTCAGCACTCTGCCATGGGAAGGAGAATACTGGCTGGGCCTTCCCATTCCACCCAGCATCAGGAATGGCATTAGGTAGGCTGCAAACCAAGCCTGTATGGGAGTTTACTAAGAAACCTTTGTTTGAAAAGCTGTTAATTTGCTTTATGGACTATGGAACCCTCGCTAAGAACTGTAGGAGGACTGTACTTTGAACTCTAAGGACTCTGCACTCTCCTTGCCAGTTGATGAAACCTGCCTATATGCGTTTGTTTGACTTGCTTGCTAAAAGAATCAATGTTGTCTTTGGAACAAAATAAAGAGACTCGCATAGTATTCAAACTAATCTGTGTGCTTGCTGCAAGGGCTAATCCCATTCCATATCACAAAGGTTAAACAAAGAAAACAAGCCTGGTAATAAATATCACTTACATAATAAGAACATGAGAACATAAACAATTATCACCAGGAAGAACTCATTAATGGGATGGTCTGCCCACATATTCTTGTTTACAGGCAACCACAAAGGGAAAAAATACTTAAGCTTTGAGGAGCATTCATCCACATAGAAAAAATTTAAAATTGCATCAATCATTTCATTATATTCATTTAAAATGTCTGCTATCACTAAGGAGACTGTAATTGCACCACGTGTACATGTCCACTGTGTATCCATGCCAAATTAATCTTGTTATTATGTCTTCATACAGAGATGTAGGGGTTGTCAGAAGTGTATTTTTTTAAGATTCATTTTGGGATGCAACACAGTTACATAAGTACTCAGGTTGAAAAAGACATAAGTCCAAAGAGTTCAACCACCAGGGTAGTAAACCTATCCCAGAACAAACCCTATAGACATAGTTGATACAGAGGAAGGCAAATAACCCTTATAAACCCATTCTTTAATTTTTGACATACGCAAATATTAAATGGCTCATATTGCCTTCATTTAAATTTTAAAGCAATTAACATTTCAAAGTATTTCCTGCTGTACAGATTAAGGCATTCAAGAAAAACAATCTTTAAATATTCAAGGTATGCATCCCTGCACACTAAATGTCCTTTTAATCACTTCTAGAATCACCCTTTGTCACATTTCCTAAATCATCTACTTTAGCCATTTTCTAAATATTCTTGAAACAATAGCCAATTAAATCAGACTCTTACTCTCAAGCAATCATGCCATTGACCACCAGTGTGCCTACACTGGTGGTTCCGCTACTACACTGTATAGCTAAATGCTATTTAATCTGTAGCTCCCAGATACTTGGAGTAATACGATGTACCAATGATACCTGGATTTTCAATGTGTTTTTTGTTTTAGAGATTAGGCAGGCAAACAGGTGAATTTGGAAAAAGCCTACATCATGGTCTCTCCTTTGTATATTGTATTATTAATTATAGTTCTGATGGAAAGCAGGACTGGAATTGATTTGAGCATTTGTATTTTCATTATTAATTTGAAAGGCAAGAAGGAAATAAAACCACACAATTTGATTCACCTGACCAAAGGTTTTTTTTAATGGTTGAAATTATGATTGTCCCTGTTTGGTTTCAGAAGTTCTTTGCAAAAGAAGTCTTTTTGACCTCCTACGTTTCTCTTTCTACTATTGGCTTCTTTGACTATTGGCTGACCACCTTCCCTTGTGTCTACTACTACTCGATCATCTCTAACCTCCACTTTACATAGTTACATAGTAGGTTAGGTTGAAAAAAGACATAAGTCCATCAAGTTCAACCACTAGGGAGATAAACATATCCCAGATATAAACCCTATAAGACATAGTTGGTCCAGAGGAAGGCAAAAAAAACCCGGGTACAATTTGCTTCAACAAGGGAAAAAAATTCCTTCCTGATTCCATGAGGCAATCAGATGTTCCCTGGATCAGCAGTCTCTGTTTTTTTTTTTACTTTATAGACTTAATCCCCAGTTATATTCTGTGCTTCTAGAAATCAACCAGCTTTTTCTTAAAGCAATCTATAGTAGTTGCTGAAACTACTTCCTGAGGGAGCCGATTCCACATTTACACAGACCTTACAGTGAAGAATCCCTTCCTTATCCGGAGCTTAAACTTTTTCTCCTCCAGACGCAAAGAGCGCCCCCTTGTGCTTTGTAATGATCTTACAGTGAATAATGGGGAAGAGAGTTCTCTATATGGACCATTTATATATTTATACAGGATCTGCCGGAGATGCGCGGCTCCGGCCGCGAGCTTTTTCAGTTGCTGAATAGCGCGACGGGGTACGATTTCGGATCGCGAATACGAATGCGCGAGCGATCATCTGATTCTGCTTGATGAATCAGGGGCAATGAGTTATCAGACTGGGGAGGACAGGGAGTAGTGCCAACAAAGAGAGAGCAGGATGAATAAAACATTTTTACAGATAATTGGGAACCATATGCATAGAATAAACAATGTGGCAAGCTGAAGTCCAAGAGAAGCAGTCCAATAATATGGGTTCAAGTGAGGCTAGTAAACTTGCTGAGTTCCAGGAGTGAAGGATGATAACCTTGGACTTAGAGTACAAATCAATAATTACAACTCTCTGGATGCGATCTTTAAGCCAGTTCTCTATCCATTTACAAATTGACTTTTCTAAACCTATCGACCCTAACTTGCATTCTACCCGTCTGTGGGGTACAGTGTCAAATGCTTTAGCAAAGTCCAAGTATACTATATCAACTGCCACTCCGCTGTCTACCTTTTTTTCTTACTTCCTCATAAAAAGAGAGTAAATTTGTTTGACAACTTCTGTCTTTCTTGAAGCCATGCTGACTATCACATATAATATGATTTTCTAGCAGAAACTCCTCTATGTGGCTCTTTATCAAACTCTCCAGGACCTTTCCAACTATGGACGTTAAACTAACGGGTCTGTAGTTACCTGGTAATGACTTTGCGCCCTTTTTGAAGATAGGAGACACATTGGCCTTACGCCAATCCATCGGTACCTTGCCAGTGACTAAAGAGTCTCTAAAAATTAGAAATAATGGCTTTGAAATAACTGAGCTCAGCTCTTTGAGGACACGTAGATGTAATCCATCAGGTCCTGGTGCTTTGTCAACCTCAATTTTTCCAGCTATTTCTCAATCATATCAGTTCTGAGCCATTGTGACTCATTTATAGCAGTGACTTTGCTATTATGAATTTGGACTTGAGCTCTGCCATTTTCCTTCGTGTACACAGAAGGAAAGGTAACTTTATCCTCAGTTACCAACCCAGCAACATCTGTTATAAGCTCTGCATGGTTAGAAAGAACTAGGTCCAGCAGAGTATCATTTCTAGTTGGGGCTTCTATAAACTTTACCATAAAATTATCTTGTATTAAATTCACAAATTTCCTCCCTTTTGCTGTTCCTGTAGTCCCATTACTCCAGTCAGTGTCAGGGTAGTGGAAATCTCCCATGATTAAAACACACTTCCACTTTTTGCTGCTTTTTCTATCCGTGCTAGTAGTTGATTTTCTATTTCTTCCTTAGCACTGGGGGGCCTATAGCAGACTCCAATAATTAATTGTGTGTTATTAAACCCCACATTCACCTCCACCCATAATGCCTCAACCTCATCGCTTGTTCCCTTCACAATTTCTTCTTTCACATTCACTTTTAGATCACTTCTCACATACAGACAGACACCACCACCCTTCCGTGTGACTCTGTCTTTAGGAAAGAGAGTATACCCAGGAATATTGACAGCCCAGACACGCGAAGAACAAAGCCAGGATTCAGCAATACCAACTAAGTCATAATTCTCCTCACTCATTAAGGCTTCCAACTCCCCTATCTTGTTTGCCAGACTTCTAGCATTGGTGAACAGGCTCCTTATACCATTGCTGCTTTTACCATCATTGTTTGCCAAATCATTCTGTTTTTCAGTACAACTAGTACTGCACAATCCAATGTTTGTTTGTAACAGTGGAAGCTCCTTACAATTATCCATAATCTTTCCCCCAACTATGCCCAATCCACCCTCCACTAGTGTCTGACCCCTGACTAACCTTTCTGCCACCTTATTTGACTGTCCCACCCCCCCCGTCCTAGTTTAAATATCCCTCCACCATTCCCATAAATCTTTCCCCTGGCACAGCAGACCCCTTTTCATTTAGGTGCAAACCATCTCTGGCATACAGGTTGTACCCCAATGAAAAGTCAGCCCAGTGCTCTATGAACCCAAACCCTTCCCTTCTACACCAGGACTTAAGCCATGCGTTTAGCTGTCTAAGCTCCCTCTGCCTTTCCTGTGTTGTGCATGGCACAGGCAATATTCCAGAAAACATAGCCTTGGAGGTCCTTTTCTTCAACTTGAAACCTAGTTCCCTAAACTGCTTTTCAAGGATCCTTCATCTTCCATTTATATTGTCATTGGTTCCAACATGGACCAGCTGGGTCCTGTCCAGCCCCTCCCAGTAATTTGTCCATTCGGTGGACCACATGCCGAACCCTGGCACCAGGGAGACAGCAAACCATTCAGTTGAAGGGATCCGGGGGACAAACTATTCTATCTGTCCTCCTGATGATAGAATCCCCTATGACAACCAATTGTCTTTTCCTATCTGCGTTTCCCTCCCCACCACTACTAGATGTGCTGCTCTCCCGGCTGTTAGGGGTAGCAGTAACATCTAGAGTTGCCACCACTGGGTCTGCCACCTGCAGATCTTCACATAACTTTGCAAACATGTTGGGGTGCTCAAACCCAGGGCTGGCCTTCCTTTTCTGGGAGCCCCTACCACTCCCTCTGTTTACATTAACTCAACTCCCTACATGTTCATCCTGATTAACCTCTCCACCCTCCACATTTAGGCCATTACCTGCCTGCTCAGTGAGCAGGAGACCCCTCTCAAGGTGATCCAGTGATTTCAGTGTTGCAATGCGCTTCTCCAGCTCTCCAACGCGAGATATCAGAATGGTGATTTGCTCACATCTGTCACAGCGGTATTCACTCAGGAGCTATTACTCCATTTGTGCATACATGTGACAGACTGTGCACTGAACGAATCCTTCCATCTTTCTACCACTCATCTTCCCAGTAACAATGTTTGTTTGTTTACAAGGAGTTATAAAACTTTACTTACAGTTTGTGCTTACTATAAGGTTTTAACTCCTTTTGTTTTCAAACTCCTGTTTTTATAACTCCACTTTATTAAAAGTCCACTTGATTTACAAGCCAAACAGTGAGCAAAGTTTATTTATGGGTGAAGAACCCCATCACAACGTTTCTCCCACAGCTTCTGCTTTTTTCAGCAATGGGATGATTTCTCCTCAGTGTCCCAAGCTTATGGGAGGCTGCCATGACTCTTCGTGAGCAGTCTATCTGGAATTCAGCCAATGATTATCAGTGGAATGCTGGTTATCGACTCCATTTTTCTAATAACTGTTGGGATTCTTGGCTGTTATTTACCCTTTAGTCTTACCATTCTTTCTCTCGTGGTTACGATATTTACTCTTCTAAGACATATTTGGTATATCAAATATACAATTGCCGATGTTAAAAATCCTGAACTCCAGGCTCTCATTTATGCCACAAGAACAATTGTACTTTTTCCTGCAGTCCATGTATTATTTTTCTTGTCTGGGCATTGTAGTGTTTCTTCTTCATCCATCTCTATGGATGTTGTGTCTGGTTAGCTGGTTCTTTGTGTTGTTTTATCCTACCGCAGAAGTCCTCATCATTATTCAGTTATTATCATTATTATTCTTCATTATTATTATTCATTATTATTATTAGTCCTCATCATTATTCACCCAAGCTGAGGGTGATTTTTAAAGTGCTTTTTTGTAGTACGGAGAACAAGGATTTGAATATTGAAACCAATGACTAGCATTTAGCCAACATAAAGCCCACATAGAGAATATAAGTGCAGCATTTGGATGGTTTCATTTTCTCATATTTTTACTGGCTTTGCTGCAATTAACACTGAAAGCTCTTTATTCATGCCCAAAATAAGTTTGAGAGAATATGGCTGGTCCAAGGTTGTCTCATTTTGTATGTTGATAACAAACAATCTGAATTTGCACCAAAGAGATTGGGGTAAATATATATACCACAATTAAACACAGTTAAAATTCATAATCTATTTATTACATTATCAATCTGAAAGATAAAATGACATACATATGATTAAAAGACATAGGTCAAAACAACATACAAATATTCGTTTTTTTTTTTCATTCATTTTTTTTAAAACAGTTTTGAACAGTGATTTCCAATTAGAAGAGGATTCTGCTTTATTTTGTAACTTTCCAAATTAGTGGGTCACAGACCTGGATAAAATGTACAACCAGTCTAAATCAGGGATTTAAGAAGTGTTAAAGCCAAAAACAGTTTGGTGGAACCTGCATGTTGTAATACAGATTATTACCAAGCTCTCACCAGTATTATGTCATTGTCTTTTTCCTTATCTCTGCTAAGAATTTTAGTTTAGTCAAAGCTAAAGATGATTGATTGAATTTTTTTAGAACAACGCAAACATATCTGTTTTCATCATTAGTTTTAAAACATGTAACTAAAATCCGATGATTATTTGCATCAGTTCTTCTTTCATAAAGACCAAAACCTCCGAGCAGCCGTAGGATCATCCTTACAAGCTCCACCATGGCTCCTTCTGTGTGGTTCTTCGTACTAGCCATTGTTATCCTGGAAGGTGGGATGGGGATAACTCTGAACACATGGATTGTGGTTTTCAATGTAAAAAATATAAAGAACAGAAGCAACCAAGTCCATCTCACCATGGGGCTGGTGAACATTCTCATCCAATGTGTAATGACCACACAAGTCACACTGTGGGTGTTTTGGTCACAAATTGTCTTTATGAAAGAGATATACTTCCTTCTTAACATTATAAATATGTTTCTGATCTCCAGCATCTACTGGCTGACCTCCTGGCTCTCAGCTTTTTACTGTATCAGCATTGCTAACTACACTCATCAATGTTTTGTTTGGCTGACGAAAAGACTTTCAGCATTTCTACCCCATCTGTTGCTAATGTCTATAGGTGGATCCCTCATCATATCTATCCCGGCATTTTGGGTCATTATTTTGGACTCTGGAGAAAGAACCTTTGAGAATTCTACCTTAAGAGATGATCAAAGTAGTCAGAGAATTCAAATTGACCTTCTGTATCTGATATTTTATATTTTCCTGGGCTGCTGTCTGCCCCTTGCTGTCACTTTCCTCTCCATCATACTCACTATTTGTTCACTGTTACGGCACATTTGGAACATGAGGCACAATAATGTAGACTTTGACCGGTCTAAGCTGCAAATTCACTCTAATGCAATAAAAAATAATGGTGATCCATCTCATTTTTGCTCTGTCCTTCTACATAACTGAAATGCTTAGTTTTTCATCTGCAAATATCTCTGAAAATGCTAAAAATATCATTGGATTTTTGTGTATGTTGTCATACCCAACCGCTCAGTCTGTGGTTATCTTTCAATCTAATTCTAAGCTAAGGAATGCATTTGTTAATATAATATGTTCCAATAACCTATGTACTAGGATCACAAAACCAACATCTGAATGATACCGAGCTCTTCTGTTAGAACCATTAAATCAACACTTAGAAGCCAGCAAATCCTGCATTCCAGCAACATTAAAGCAAAATGGATCTGTATTTAAAATGAAATAAACTCAAACTACCAGCCAGACCCTGAGCCCAAGGTGAAAAAGACATTCACAAAGCCATAAAAGGGCTTTTGGACCCAGTGGGAATGGTAGGACACCATGGCATTGGAAGTACTTGTGACCGGGCATTGTAGACTTTACTGGCACTCAAAAATGAAAGTAGCCATTGCCTGAAAAGCACAGAAGAGAATTTGTAGACAGCTTATTTACTAAAAGAGTAAAGTCTATTCATTTTGGAGATCAAATTTTCAGTTTACGAGGGAATCTTTACATACCGTAGCTTAGTGAATGCAATGTGGTCTTCCTGTGATTCTCTTAGTTACTTTACCTTTATATTTCATGATTTCAGTTTATGCTCACACATTTAGGTGTATCTATTTTTATTGTTCTATAAATTTGTGGTTTTATGCAGGATTTGTCATTTACAGTGTGTTTGCAAAGATAAGGTTTTGTCTCATTTTAACTCATACATTTGACAATTATTGTACTTAGTAGTATTGTGCAAAATCAAACATTAGAGATATTGTCCCGACTATAAACAAAGTAATCCTTGAGATCTGTATTGTGTGTTTATGTGGCACAAGTGGAGAATAATGAAAGGAAAAAGAAGTCACAGAACACACAGCATGGTCCCTCCCTAGAATGCATCTTCAGGTATGATGGGAAGTTCGAGTTGGATTTCAAGAGTTATCATGAAAAACATGGAAGGACCAGAAACTGTAAAGACATGTATTAGGAGATATCTAACAAAATAACTGGTGAATACTGCAGCTTTTTTGAACCCATGACATATAATTTTTCTTTCTATAGTTAAAAAATGTCTTGAAGCAGAACTTTCCTCAACACTTGCTTAGTTTTTATTTAACTTAAGCTGCCCCACCTCCCTCTTCCACTTCCCTTGCCTAGATGGGAATGACAAACCTTCTCCCTACAGCTTCTTAGTATATCAATGTCTTAGGGCCAGACTAGAGATAGAAGAAAGACCACACAGGCACAAAAACTTTCCCGACATTACTGGCTCCATAAATCTGAAAGAAGCAGCCAGATTCCAGGGCAAGAAAATTCAAACTAACAGCAATAAATGACACCAACACTACAATTACTTCAGCATAGAAGAGGAAAATGCTGCATGTAATGAGTATTTTTTCATAAAAATGTAAGTTGACATTTATCAAAGCACTTTAGATGGAAAGTGGAACGTATATTGAAAGCTTACATGTTCTCTCTTTCTTATGTTCTTTTTGTCTTTCGTAGAGTAGGATCTATGCCTGAATCCCATTGGGGGGATTCCCATTGCTGCCTATCCCATAGAAATAACTGATGGTGAAAATACATTTCTCTAAAGTGAAATCTCCTCACTGGAACATGTGTCCGCTCTGTTCCCTCTGTTTATCTGCTTTTAACACCTTACATTGTTGTAATTACCTTCAGTGCCGGTGACAATGGCTGGTAGGTACACAAAAGTAACAAATCCTATAGCATGATGATGGACAGCAAAATAAAAAACGGGTATTAACCACTTTATGCAATAACTTTAGGGATTCTTGGCCGCTATTTACTTTTTATTCTCACTCTCCTCTCTCTCATGGTCACTATATTTACTCTTGTAAGAAACATTTGTTATATCAAAGATACAAATTATGATGTTATAGGTCTTAAACTCTTTTCCCTTGCTATTTCTACAAGAACAATTTTATGTTTTCTTGCAATCCACGTGTCAATTTTCATGTCTGGGAATTTTAGTGTTTCTTCTTGATTTGTATCAGTGGACTTGGCAACCATGACTGCCTGAATCTTTTTGCTTTTTGTTTTGTTTAACTGCTGAAGCTCTCATTGTCAATTTCAAGTTGATAGAGATATTGTAAGTGTTTTTGTAGTATACAGACATAAAAAAAATCAACATTGAAACCAATGATTAGAATTTAGAATGAGAATGTGAAAGTGGAATTTGGATAAAATTGATTCTTTTCCTCATTTATACTGCTGTTACTGCAATTGAAAATGGAGGCCCTTTACTAAAGCCTAAGAACATGGCAGCTGTTGCACATTTGTTTTAGTTTGTCATTTTAAAGACTTCATAACTTTGTGGGTCACAGACCTGGATTAAGGTTACATCCAGCTAAGTCTAAAGTCCTTTCCTGAATTCTTGTTTAACCTCTTGGGCAGTTCATTTCTGTCCGGTTTTTTATGTCTACAAGTGGTACATTGTCTTTCATTAACATTTATTTTACATTGTACACCTGTAACTCTTAGGCATAACTCACTGAAATATGTCCAATATTTATGAAATTTAATACATTTAATAAAAAACTTTAAATAAAAAAACACAAAAATCTGTTAAAACAAGGGTGCATAAACAAATCAAAAACATTGAAACCTGTAATGTCTGTATATAATGTATATAATATATATATATAATACAATGATTACTTTGTATTGGATTCTGTGCTCCCACAAGCACCGACGAACGCACCAACGTCACGGGGAACTGCCGGGAACATCAGCGCACTCTCCGGGGGACAGATTAAACGAAGAGGACACGTCCCGTGGATAGGATCTGAGCGGCAGGACACTGGAGGACGCCGTTGGGACCAGGTACGTCTTTTTTTTTTAATTAGTTAATTTTTAGCTACCCCGAGTGTGGGATGGGGTTACCGCTATCAGCTGATTTTTTTACCACAAGCCACACTCGGGGTTACCACTCAGGAGGTTAAATCAGGGACTTAGGAAGTTGTAAGATTTCCAGTGTATGGACAAATATTATTAAAATCTTGTTCCTTTGTAATATGAATTGTTTATGTGTAACCCGGCTTGTAGTAGTGTATTCATTGTGTTGACCAGAGTTTGTATCTTTTGATTGTAGATCCTTTGCTTCTAAACAAGTTATTCTGCCTTTCTGTCTTAGTGATCATGACTGAAACATCATTTGATGGGTAGCAACCTAATAAGTCCAGTGTTTGTTTAATGCCACATTTAGAAAGAAGAGTTTAAAATTCCAGTACCCTATTATCGTTCCTGGGATAAAGAATCCTAATGTGGCCATCAATGTTGACAAACCCGTAGTAGTCTGGGTGAAGGACTTATGGTTTACGTTGATAGAAACATGACATTGGGAAGATGGCACTACAAAGAGGGTTGTAAAACCAGGATAATAGACAGTGTTTGGAACACGGGGAGAGAAGACAGGAGGAGGAAGCAGAAGACAGGGGTGACCCAAGGAGGGGACACAAAATGGTTCTGGTCAAAGGAGGGTAACTATAGCTTGTAGGCCTTGTTTATAATATTGTTATTATTTGCTGTATGTGTTGTATTTATGTTTGTGCTATGTAACTCTTTTCCTGCATATATATTTCTGTAAACAATATAACATTATTTATACACAATTGTAGTGTGTTTTTTGCTTTACTGATGACCGCCCCAGAACTTCCAGCAGAAATTATTATTATTGAATTAATATTCATATTTTTTGGATTCTGTCCCCAATAATAATTATAACTTTTTACAAAGTGTTAAAGCTAAAATCAATTCGGTGGAACCTGCACCATGAAAACAAAGAGTAGTTTATTACTGTTCTAATATAGATTTTTACAAAAGTCAAGCTCCAATAAAATGTGTTTGTTTTGTTATTTAGTATTTAGTTGCCAAGCTTTTTCTTTTTCAACAATGCAAATATATGCAGTTTCATCATTACTTTTAAAACATGTAACTAAAATGCAATGATTATTTGCATCAGCTCTTCTTTCATAATGACCAAAACCTCCAAGCAGCTGTGGGATTGTCTTCACAAGCTCCACCATGGCTCCTTCTGTGTTGTTCTTCTTACTAGCCATCGTTATCGTGGAAATTGTGATAGGGCTAACTCTGAACACATGGATTGTGGTTTTCAGTGTAAAAAATATAAAGAACAGAAGCAACCAAGTCCATCTTACCATGGGGCTGGTGAAGTTTCTCATCCAGTGTGTAATGACCACACAAGCCACACTGTGGGCTTTTGAACCACAAATTGTCTTAATGAAGGAAATATACTTACCGATTGACTTTATTAACTTGTTTCTGATCTGCTGCACTTACTGGCTGACCTCCTGGCTCTCAGCTTTTTACTGTCTCAGCATTGCTAACTACAATCACCAACTTTATGTTTGGCTAAAGAGAAGACTTTCAGCCTTTCTACCCCATCTGTTGCTACTGACTATAGGTGGATCCCTCATTGTCTCTATCCCAGCATTTTGGGTCATTTCTTTAGACTCTGAGGAAAGAAGCTTTAAGAATGCTACCTTAGGAGCTGCTCAAGGAAGTCAGACATTTCAATTTAACTTTCTGTATTTGATATTTTACCTTTTCTTGGGCTGCTGTCTGCCCATTGGTGTCACTCTTCTCTCCATCATTCTAACAATTGGTTCATTGTTACAGCACATTCAGAACATGAGGCAGAATAATATAGACTTTGACCGGTCTAAGTTTCGACTTTACTTTAATGCAATAAAAACAATGGCGATCCATCTCATTCTTTCTTTGTCCTTCTACGTAGCTGAGATGCTTTGTTTTACATCTGACACTATCACTATAAATGCTAAAACTTCCATTGGTTTTTTGTGTTTGTTATCATATCCAACAGCTCAGTCTGTCATTATCTTTCAATCCAATTCTAAGCTAAGAAGTGTCTTTGTTAATATATTCTGTCCCAATAGTGCCAGGATCACAGAACCGATCTCTAAATGATAGTTAGCACTTCTCCTGCCAGAACCATGACAATAACCCTAAGGAACCATACCATTTTGCATGCCACCAACTTTAAACTGATTTGTGTCATTGCAGTCACTTGTAGTCTCTTCTAGCAGCTGCAAACTACTCAAACTACCAGTCGGACCCCAAGCTTAAAGTAAATGCGGCCTGGCAAGTAGAAAACGAGATCATTCACAATGCCATATAGATGGGATAACCCAATAATTTGGCCGGACACTATGATAACCGAAGTACACACGGCATTGTAGAGTCTACATTCATTCAATAATAATAGGAAACATTGCCTTCTGCCTGATAATCACATGAGAGAGTTTTTAGACACAAATAGCTTCATTTATTAAACGAGCGAAGCCTGTTTTCTTTGCAGATTGAATTTTAACCTTTCAAAGGAATCTTTGCGTTGGTGGTCTTGGTGGTCTTTGGTCGTGGTCTTCCTGTGATTTGTGTAATTCATCAATTTACAGTTTACTTGAGCCTAATTTTTCATTTTATGCCCACCAATTTAGTGTAGCGAGGTTGGGTGTTTATTATTAGTATGCAACATTGCATTTTATCCTTAAGCAGGAACTCTTTGTACGGATAGGGTTTTGTCTTGTTTACATAATAACTCCCAAGTTTGACAATTATTGTATTTATTGGATTGTACAAAGTCAAACATTAGGGATTATTTCTTGACTATTAATAAAGTGAATCTTGAGGTCTCCTGTGAGTGTTTTTTTATTTGATACATATGGAAATCAAAGAAAGTAATAAAGAGCAGCTTAATTTGGTCACAGAACATACAGCATGGTCTCTTCATAGTGTGTACCTTGTTCAATATTTATAACTGAACTATAGCTTAAAAAGCTTAAAAAATATTTATATTTTCTTTGTATGACAATATAATCACGGGACTTTAAAGGCAGGAAGCGGAACTTACTTGCAAAACGCGTTGAGTTTGAATCCATCCAATCATATTATACAATTACTTGTGTAATGTTTTACAAAGAAAATCTACATTTTTTTGTGATGTGGCACATTCTGTAAAGTAACTATAGATCTTCCTTTGACTACTAGAAATAGGATTATAGTATGGTTAAAAATTATTTTAAAAAATCGTAAACAGGCACCTTCATTATTGTAGAGGAGATAAACATCTGAAATATTGCTCAAGGGTTTCCTAATTTGCCCATTTGTCTGCGGATAGTAACCAGATAATAAAAAAGACGGTATGTGTAGCCTCTTGCAAAACTCCTACCAGAACAGAGGTAAACTGTACTCCTCTAGCTAAACAATATAAGCAGAGACCCCGCTAAGATGTACCATCTCCTTCATGAAGACCTCAGCTGGGGTTGCCGCACTCAGGGTACCTTTTATTTGCAGAAAGTGAGCTATCTTAGTGAGTCTCTTGATCACCATAAAAAAAGATGTAAACTCCTTGAAGGAGGCAGCCCGACAGCAGAGTCCATAATGAGTATACTCCTAAAAATCATAACATTGGAAGGAGACAGCTAGCTCCTAGTGTTAGAAAACGTAATGTATGTGTATTCTTGGTAGGTTATATGAAATTATCCGGGATGAGGAGTCCAAGTGTTTCTTGGTCTTTGCTAGGGCACCCTCCAACTACCTTCCTATCTCCCTTCTCCCATATGTCTCCAAACTTCCTAAGCGCTGTGTCTACAAAACACTCCCCCATTACCTGAGCACCAACTCTCTCCTTCACCCCCTCCAGTCTGGTCTCATCACATGCATGGCTCCAAGACTTTTGTATAGCTGCCCCAACTCTCTGGATTGGTCTTCTCGTCCTTTTAGACTTTCTCCTACTTTCTGCTCATTTAAAAAAGCATTCAAAACCCATATTTTCAAACTTCCCTACCCATCTTCTTCTGTCTTTTGAAACCTTTACTACTTCCCACCACTACATCTACACTACAGCACCACTACCGCTATAAAAATCCTGTTTATTATTATTAATAATAATAATAATAATAATAATATTAATAATAAAAGTGAGAAGATTGAGGTATCATCCAAACAAACAACAAGGAAAACAATAAAAGTCCTTATGTCACAGATCAGCAACATAGCTGGGACTTGTCTGTCCAGTCCTTGTAGACAAAAGCGTTGATGTGTTTCACCTGCTGGTTATATGGCACCTGCTTAACCAGTTCCTGCCCAGCCAACCAGCTAGCCATTGTATTATTATTAATATTAATATTATTACACAGTACTTATATAGCGCCATCCTATTACGCAGCGCTGTACAAAGTCCATAGTCATGTCACACTAACTGTCCCTCAAAGGAGCTCACAATCTAATGTGCCTACTATAGTCATATGTATTTAATGTAGTCTAGATAAATTTAAGGGGACGCTAATTAACCTAACTGCATAGTTTTCGGGATGTGGGAGGAAACCGGAGTACCCAGAGGAAACCCACTCAGACACGGGGAGAACCTGCAAACTCCATGCAGTTAGTGTCCTGGCTGGGATTGTAAAATGCTGTGCTCAGTCAGACACTGCTTGCCTTGCAATTAGTTTCCTATATGAGGCTCCAGTTTGTGTTTGTTGCTATATACTGATTCTCCGCTTCTGACTTCAGCTAGTTTTTGACTACTCTTGTGTCTGAGGGCTGCAACCTGGGAGCCGCCTGCACCAAATCCCATCACCCCTTGCGGGGGCTCTAGGGAACACCAGGCGGTTCCTTGCACCTCACGTGCAGATAGCACAGAGGGTCCACTCTCCTGAATATTTGTTGAGTCGGCCGAGACACCCTACACATGTCATTAACAAAATGTTGAAACATGAGGGGGAACATTACACAGATCAAATTGCATCATAACATATCGAATGAACAAATCAAGTGCAGAATGCCATTTTCCATTCTTTTCCTTTTCTTATACTTTTTCCTTTTCGCTAAGTTAGTGAATATTTCAGCCATCTTTTGAATAAGCTCTAAGATCAGGGATACCAATACCGATTTTTACTGTATCAGCATAGCTGACTACAGCATTTCCACTCCATCTGCTGCTTCTGAGTATAGGTGGATCCCTCATTATCTCTAGGCCATCATTTTGGTTTATTACACTGGTCAACAAACATTTTCTTGCCAAACAGATTAAAGTCGTTTTAGGGTTTATATGATGCACAGATTATAACTATTCTATTTTGGCTTTAGACAAATCAAATATTTTAAAAAAAGATTTTGTGTGTGTATGTCAAAATTAAAATGTATAGAAAGAAAATATGTAATTTTGTTATTACTAATTTACGTGGACTGGTTTGTGGGGGGAATAATGATGCAAGTTTGCTTGGATGTTATGCATTGATGTGACTTTGTAATCCTCATTATTGTTAGTTTCATCTGTTGCTGCAATGTTTTTGTGCCTGGTTTGTAGTTATGCTTTCTGTTGTTTAGCAATTCTTCAGCAATGTTTTTTTCATTATTTCCACAAATATTTAGGAAAAATGTCTGCATGGTTTCCACTCCAAACTGGTATTTGAACCCCCTCGTTGCCTTTGTCCCATTCTCAAAGTCACATTGTCATTTAAATGTATTATGTACATATTCCTTTATGAATAAACTGGCATGATTTTTATTTTTTGTATTTGTTTTTTTCATAGTCTGACATTTGCTGAATAAGCTGATTTGCTGCCACTGTTCTACACATCTTCTCAGTGCATTTGTAGTTGTGTTAATTCTATTTTGGCTTTAGACAAATCAAATATTTTAAAAAAAGATTTTGTGTGTGTATGTCAAAATTAAAATGTATAGAAAGAAAATATGTAATTTCGTTATTACTAATTTACCTAGACTGGTTTGTGGGGGGAATAATGATGTAAGTTTGCTTGGATGTTATGCATTGATGTGACTTTGTATTCCTCATTATTGTTAGTTTCATCTGTTGCTGCAATGTTTTTGTGCCTGGTTTGTAGTTATGCTTTCTGTTGTTTAGCAATTTCTCAGCAATGTTTTTTTCATTATTTCCACAAATATTTAGGAAAAATGTTTGCATGGTTTCCACTCCAAACTGGTATTTGAACCCCTTCGTTGCCTTTGTCCCATTCTCAAAGTCACATTGTCATTTAAATGTATTATGTACATATTCCTTTTATGAATAAACTGGCATGATTTTTATTTCTTGTATTTGTTTTTTTCATAGTCTGACATTTGCTGAATAAGCTGATTTGCTGCCACTGTTCTACACATCTTCTCAGTGCATTTGTAGTTGTGTTACAGGCGGGGGGATTGGCGGGAGATTCATATATTTTATATGTTACTGTACACTTACATATTATGTTTAACTTTTTTTTTTTTTTTTTTTTTAGTTTATTATTAAATGTAATAAATATTGAACATATTTGATGGGTTATGCCTAAGAATTATAGCCTACAAAGTAAAATAAATTTCCATGCAAAAAAAATGAAACACTAGAGAGGATACCAGAAGCATTATCATGTATGACTGTGCAGTAGTCTGTGATGCGACATTCCAGAGGCTTGCCAGAATATCCCAGCACAGGGATGTTATCATCCACTTACAGAATAAATACATTTTTTAGGATGTGTTAAACACCTAAGTAATAATAATAAGTAATGATAAATAAGTTAAATCATGTTTTGTTAGCAACTAGATGTTGCTGGATTGTAATTTTCATTCAGGCTGCATAAGCAATGTTTGGCCAAAGCTAGATATGTGAACTTATATCTATGAACAGTGAAAAAACCAAGAGGAAGAGAAGGCTGCACACTTTCCTTTAATGTCCTAAACTAGCTTTGAGCCAACCCCATGACATCAGAAATCATAGGAAGAAAGAGGAAATCTTTTCAATTTGAAGCATGTTAAGCAATATGCCAAAAAAAATCCTCTTTGCCTATTTCTTCCTATAATTTCTCTTTTCTGTATATGTACACACATATAAATGCATACATACATATATGCATGTCTGTACATACATGAGGACAAACAAACAATATACATCTTAAAAGAAAAATTTACCTAATGCGGATCCTTCTCTGCAAAAGTGTCTGCGGTGTTTTTAAACTGATAGAACACAGTTCACGCGCACATAGCGGGTCTGCAAAGTTGCACATACACCTGAGGTTTGGCGCACAACAATGCACATCAAAAAACTACGCTTTAATAAGACAGTTGTGCTGTTTTTAGCCTTTCAACAATTCATAGAAAGGAAATGTATAAAAACAATCACAATTGACTTGTTAAATTGTAGGTCGTTGGATCACCCAAGGTTAAAAGATCCTGGGAGATTGAAAAGGAGATACCATAACAACGAGAAGAAAACAAAAAATTACAAACAACAATTTAATAAAAAAAACAAACACATTTTCGAAAAGACACAGAGACACCACTATATTGACATGACAAAAGATAAAAAAACACACTTCCATATAAAGTATTGAAGTGTGAGTAAAGTAAAAAATACTTAGCAAACCAATATCCAATTTAAACTTTTCAAGGGTGGAAAACTGGATTAGCAAATATTCATACATAACAAACATTTAAAGGTGGTAATAAAGACTTATTACTGCAATGAAACAACATGGCTAAACTCAATAACATAGTATTAACATTGACTTCTTAATTGCAAAATGGACATTGAAACATTCAAAGTTGAAAAAACAAAACCAGCTATTGTGCTAAAGTGTAAGCAAAGTATGAAATGTAGCAACATAGAATGTGTGTTTAGATTATATTATTATTTTATTATATTATTTATATATATCTATGGAAGCAAAGAAGAACTTGGGTGGATGATCTAGTACACTGGCAAAAGCGAGGTCTCGCCTGCCCAAACTCGTTAGTATTTATCACCAGGCAGATCCTTGGGTCCGGCATCTTAAACGTTTAGGTTGGCGCCTATGTAAACAGCTGATATCAGGTAACTCTTTCCGAACCTGAAAATAAAGGGTCATTTAAATATGCTTATTTCTTAGCTAACAAATATATTTTTTAAACATTTGAAAAGCCCAAACATTTTTATTTAGGGTTAAGTGGAAGATATCTGCCATTTAAAAGAATGATTTTTTAGTGAAAGAATGACTTTTAATGCAAGCTCTCCAGTGTCAAGCTGCTGGAGATGCGCTGCTCGAAGCGCATGATCATTTCAGTTAATAACTGCAGGGAGAATGGTTGATAAATAGGTTTAAGAGCTCTGATTCTGAACAGCGAATACATGTGCACGAGCGAGCTTCTGATTTGGCTTGATGAATCGGGCCCCTTATACCTTTACGCTCATAGTAGCACCCACATTGCTTTATGGTTACCCAAGAAATTCCTGACAACCATGACATAGCTGTGCCAGGCAGAAGCTTCAGTATCCGTCATGTAACTTGTGAAATTTGAATCATTTATCAGTTTCCAAATCTGGGGTCCATCAAAGATTCCTGCTTTAATTATTGCAGTACTGAATCCAGGGAAAAATCTACAAATGCATTTTAAATTTGTCAACCATTGGCTCGTTAATGAGAATCGCTTCACCTTTTTCCATGTTTTCCCTTGGAGGCCATGTCACTTTCTTCCAGTGATCTGGCTTTGCTCTCCCACAAGCAGATGAAACATGGGGACTTTGTGTATTCACTTTGTGTCCAAGTAGGAAGTTCACCATTTTTATATCAGCACATATGGACCATTGGTGTTCATGTAGCAAAGCTTTTGTAAGACCATTCTGATATTTTCATATTCTTCTTTAGGTTTTGTTCAGTGACCAATCGGAATTGATGCATAGCAGTTGCCATTATGAAGTAAAACAGATTTGATACTTGGAGTGGAACTGTCTATGAAAAGCGGCCAGTCCTCTGCTCGGTATTCTGGTCCTCCCATATGGGCTAGTAGTCCAGAGATGTTACAACACAAAGCCTCCATCTTCACTGAAATATGGTCGGAGTGTCACCTCTCTTGTCCTATAAACCGTTATTTTATCTTCCGCTCTCAGACAATTCTTTTCTTTTAGCCCGGATGATAAAAGTTCAGATAATTGTTGTGACAGACTTAGGTCACGTATTAAATCATTGAGCTCTTCTTGGGGGAACTGCTGGTTTGATGAAACATATTCACTTCATATTCACTGCTAACTCCTGGATTACACTCCCTGTATATCCTCCATGTTGGATACAGGAATATCAGGGACTGAACACCGCTATGGCAACATCAGCACCATGCGGCACAGGTCGTCTTGCTGATTCCATATCACGGTACTCCCACTTGTATTTCTTGTAACGATTGAAACGTTTTCCATTCCCAGCACACAAATAACAATCATTATGATGATTTCTGGGCTCTCCCCATACCATAGGTACACCAAATTTCAAACTTCAGTGTTCCATTTTTCCACTGACGTAAACACTGTACACAAGTTCTGCATACCATATGGGGGGCCCAATACTTATCTTGGTCCCCCAGTTTAAAACCAAAATATGCAAGAATTCCTTGTTTCACAAATTCAGACATTCAGACATTTCAATTTACCTTTCTGTATCTGATAATTTTAATTTTTGTTGGGCTGCGGTCTGCCCCTTGCTGACACTTTTCTCTCTATCATACTCACCATTGGTTCACGTTTACAGCACATTCGCAACATGAGGCAGAATAATGCAGATTTTGACCAGTCTAAAGTTTGAATCCAATCTAATGCAATAAAAAACAATAGTGATGCATCTCATTCATTTTCTGTCCTCCTACATAGCTGAGATGATTAGATTAGTTTTGCATCTGAGACAATTACTATAAATGGTAAATCTGTCATTGGTTTGGTGTTTATGTTTTCATAACAAAGAAAGTCCCAAAGAAAATCTAAGGATCAGGATCACAAAACACCAAATTCTGCATGCCGGCAACATTAAAGAATAGAGTAGGATAGAGATGAATCTACTGATTTTTTTTGCCACCTGCATCCAGTTTTGGAGATTCCCATTGCTCCCTATTCCATTCACTGGAATATGTGTCCTCTCTGTTCCCTATGTTTCTCTCCTTTTAACATTTTACATTGTTTTAATCCCCTACTGTTCCATTGACAATGACAATGTTCTTTACTGATATCTACGATAAGATTGAGAGAATATGAAAGATGTTCCAAGGTTGTCTCAGTTTATCATTTTAAATACCTTAATGGGTCACAGACCTGGATTAAGGTTACATCCAGCTAAGTCTAAAGTCCCATCCCGAGTTATTGTTTAAATCAGGCACATAAGAATTGGTAAAGTCAAAATCAGTTTGGTGGAACCTTCATGTTCTAACATCATAATGATCATAATGAAGGTTCACCAACGCTAAGGAGGATTCATTGCATTGTTTTTGTTAGCAATGCAAACATATCCTGTTCCAAATTTAGATTTACAACATGTAACTAAAATCCGATGACTATTTGCATCAGCTCTGCTTTTTTATAGTCAATGTCCAAAACCTCTGAGCAGCTGTGGGATCATCTTCACAATCTCCAACATGTCCTCTTCCATGTGGTTCCTAGTACTAGCCATGGTTATCATGGAAAGTGGGATAGGGATAACTCTGAACACATGGATTGTGGTTTTTAGTGTAAAAAATATAAAGAATAGAAGCAACCAAGTCCATCTCACCATGGGGCTGGTGAACATTCTCATCCAGTGTTTAATGACCACACAATCCTCACTTTGGGCTTTTGGACCACAGCTCATCTTGAAGAAGGAAATATACTTATTTTTGAACTTTATGACTTTTTTTCTGATCTGCTGCATCTACTGGCTGTCCTCCTGGCTCTGTGCTTTTTACTGTATCAGCATTGCTAACTTCACTCACCAACTTTTTATATGGCTAAGGAGAAGACTTTTAGCATTTCTACCCCATCTGCTGCTACTGTCAGTAGGTGGATCCCTTGTCACCTCTATCCCGACATTTTGGGTTGTTTTTTTGGAGTCCAAGGAAAGAACTTCTGGGAATTGTACCTTAGGAGATACTGAAGACAGTGAGACATTTCAAATTGAGCTTGTGTATCTGATATTTTTCGTTTTCCTAGGCTGCTGTCTGCCCCTTGCTGTCACTCTTCTCTCCATCATACTCACTATTGGATCACTATTACAGCACATTCACAGCATGAGACAGAATAATCTAGACTTTGACCAAACTAAACTTGAAGCCCACTCTAATGCAATAAAAACAATAGCGTTCCATCTCATCCTTGCTCTGTTCTTCTACGTAGCTGAAATGCTTTGTTTTACTTCTGAGAAAATCATTATAAATGCTAAAACTATCATTGTTTTTTTTTGTTTGTTATCATATCCAACAGCTCAGGCTGTCGTTATCTTTCAATCCAATTCGAAGCTAAGAAATGTCTTTGTCAATATATTCTGTTCCAAAAATCTATGTACCAGGACCACAGAACCGATGTCTGGATAATACCGAGCACTTCAGCCCGAACCATTCTATGCTAAAGAGCCACCAAATCCTGTAGATCTACATTTAAATTGATAAAAACAATTTATGTGAGTCAGACACTTTTAGTCAGTTCTGGAATACTCAAACTACTAGTCAGAGCCGGAAATTAAGGTGAGTTAGAAACTGTATATTCACAAAGCCAAATAGATGGTAGCTAACACACTGCATTGGTAGGATAGTATGTTAGCATAATAAAACACATGATTGAGATATGTATAGTTTTATAGTTTTACATTTTGATTAAATTTTAACCTTGCAAGGGAATCTTACGTAACTTAGTGAATGCTGTGTGGTCTTCCTTTAATCCGTGTAATTCACTGATTACTTTACCCTTACTTTCATTTGATGCCCATCAATTTAGCATAGCCAGGTTTTATTTGTTTTATTATTAGTATGAGATTTTGTATTTTATACTTAGCAGGAACTCTTTGTATGGATAACGTTTCATCTTATTTGCCATTATTGTATTAAGGAGTTTTGTGCAAAGTCAGACATCAGTGATATTGATTTGATTAAAAGTAAAGTGAATACCAAGGGTCACTTCTGTGTGTTTTTATATTTGGTATATGTGAAAAGGAAAAATGAGAAGCCTAGATTGGTCAAGAACACATAGCATGCTTTACTTGCTTCAATAATTAAAGTTGAAATAAAACTGAAATATAAAAACAATTGCCACCATGTAGGTCAATCTTTGTAGACAGGACAGGCAATTTTCCTTCTGCAATGAAATAAACATACCTGCCTGAACTAAGTTTTTTAATTACATTTACTGTACCTGTCCCCATTGCATCATTGAATTCCAGAAGAATTGTATCTTCTTCTCTTTTGTGTGTTTTGTTCTTCGACCCTCTTCATTGGCAGTTTTTTAGAAGTGAGCAGGTAGATAAATATGTTTATTGCAGAAGGAACATTCTCTTTCTTTCTGCAAAAAAAAAAAAAAAAAAAAGCATACCTGATTGCAGATTTTCAAAGCAAAAATAGAGCTCCAGAAGACAGATGGTTCCAGTGTAGGAACAGCCAGAGGTCAGGTACTGGGTAGGCAGGAACCTCAGTAAGGAGTGCAGGGCATGGTTGGAGGCAGGCAACTGGTGAGAAACAAGGTGAAGACAGTCCATTGGACAGCAAGCAAGAATTAGGAATGAGATAATTGGAGATTGTGAAAAGGTGGAAGTCAAGAAGCAGGGTCGAGGTCAGGTAACCAAAAAGGCAAGCAAGAAGACTATAGCTGAGAAATTTCAGAGGTAACATGCCTAAGATTCAGTAACCTTTACCTAAGACTAGTGAAATTTGAATAGGACTAAAAGCCAATTTCTGGACAGGATTGAAGCCAGGAACTAAGCTCCTCACTGGCTGCATTCATTGATCAGCTCAGTGTGCGATCCCTGGCACTAGAGGGTACATGGGGACAAGTCTCCCCATTCAAAACTTCTAGTGCTCTCTGATTGGCTGAGGAAAGCTTTCCTCAACCTATTAGAGAGCACTAGAGCTTTTGAATGGGGAGACTTGTCCTCATTTAACCTCTAGCGCAGGGGATTGAACGTCCAAGCAGGATTCCCAGGGCGGCAGGGAATCCAAGCAGGATTCCCAGGGCGGCATGAACATATGCAGCCCTAAGAATTCACTACGATCCTGGGGCACTAAGGGTTATTAAAACTTCTAATGCCCAGGGATTGCAGTGGAATTGCAGATGAACTCTTAATGGAGAGAAACTCTATTGAGAGTTCATTTGCAGTTCCACTGCGATCCCCAGACACTAGACATTAATTAACTCTAGTGCCGGGGATCGCAAACAGAAGAATTTCCAGGGCTGCAAGAATGAATGCAGCCCTGAGAATCGACTGTGATCCCAGGGCACTAGAGGTTAATTAACCTAATGGGGTTAGTTAATGGGGATCGTAATCATTTCCTTCATCTTCTGATGGTTTCGTGAAATCAGTTTGCCGAAATTTCGCTGACCCATGGGACGTTCGAAAAAAAATTTGCGAGAATGCCAGAAACATTCTTGCTCATCCCTAGCTATGTCCACTGAAAGGTGATAACTTGTGTGGAGTAAGTGCGTGGAGTCTAACTGTCTCTTGGTCTTCATTCCACATGAGTGCCCCACATGGAATGATGGACCAGTAATCCTAGTGGTTACTGAACTACTTTGTTAGTACAACAACTGTAGGGATTCTTGTCTACTATTATTTTTTTCATATTTATACTGCCGTGCTGACAATTGACACTGGAGGTTCTTTACTGATGCTTAAAATAAGTTTGAGAGGTTATGGCAGCTGTTCAAAGGTTGTCTCGGTTTGTCGATTTGATGACTTCATAATTTAGTGAGTTAGGGGCTATTGGCGGTCGGCTTTTAGATTGGCTCCGCACCTTCTCTAAGAAGTTAATTATTTATAGTACAGACATCAGCTCCATTTTGACAATCATGCCGTCCTTGTTTCACAAACTTCATAGTAACTCCATTCTTAGCTGATGTGCCACAGCCTCAAGTCCACTACAAACAGAATCCTAAACTGCAGCTGAAAGCCACAACTAAGAGTGCAGATAAGATATCTGAGAGTTCTCGCTCATCTCACAACCCCCTTAGTGACTCGAATGCTGATTCTAACGTGTCAGGTTCTGTCCAAGACTACAGATAACCACCAAATTACCGAACATTTTTCTAAAACGCCACAGAGATTGGAAAACACATGGCTATACTTGTAAACCAATAAAATTACCTTTCTGGTTTGATGAGGAAACACAGTAAGGAAATAATATCCCTTCAAAAGGAAAACATTACTTTACTGTCCAAATTAGAAGATCTAGTAAATAGATCTGGACAACCATACTTAGGCATAGGAGGTCTCTATGAACATATCACTGACTTCCATGTGACTGCCCTGGCCTCTTTTCTAGATATCCCTCAGTTGAGTATTTGGAGATCGATCACACATAACAACCCTTACACGTCTTACTCTGGTACTATCGGTCTAAAGAACAGCTCCTCCAGGCAGCAACGGAAAAAGGATCTTCAGAGAGAGTCATCTTTAGGGCCACAAATATCAACTCTGTACCAAACTATTGCCTTCAACCATTGTGAAAAGTAGGGCATTGAAGCCCTATCTTGATATCTTCACTCGCTACAATATTGCTTATAAATAGGGATTTCCATTTTGCCCTATTTTCTCCTACTAAGGCAAGCATTTTTTGACCTCCATGGCTGATTACACATCTTATCACCCTGATTTCCTGGGTCTTCCTGCTTCGCCTTAAATATCTCCAACTGCCTTGCCTTATGGGAAGAAAATCCATATGGAAGTTCTCTACTGAACTGGAAAAACACATATTTCTATTTTCTTGCACTCTAAAGGTACTAACTGTGTCAGCAACTTGTTCTAACCCAAATTTTATAAAGCACTTACATTTTACAAGACCTCTCAGCCCTTCTTCCATATCCTTAGCTGTGATCGGTCTAAGACAACATAATTATCTGCTCACCTAACATACCTTAACCCCTTCCCTCCCCAAACCTTGTCTATACCCTACAACTGATTATTTTCTCCACCTACAACCAGATACCCCATAATGATTTCCTCCTGTAGCCAAGCATCCTTACATAACATTTCTCACAAAACTGAATACATAATAGCTTCCATTGATTTAGATTATAGTTTATAGCCACAGCCACAAAAGGGCCCCCCAAATACTGCACAAAATTAACCTCATTACAGTTCAGAAGAGCTTTATCCTTATCCTCTATGACATTACATATTATCTCTCTAAATGCCAATGGCCTCAACTCATCCTAGAAGCGGACACGTCTTTTATCATTTTAGATCTCAACATGGAGACATCCTGTGGCTCCAGGAAATGCATTTTCTCAAACATTTGCCCCAAAGTACTTTAGTGAAACCTACTCCCAGATCTACCTGTCTAATGGCCCCAGAAAATCTAAAAGGGTGCTAGTTGGCCTTTGGCAATCTCTCAACTTCAAATGTAACTTTGAACGTAAAGACCCAGAGGGACAATACATCATAATCATTGGGCTGCTACATGACCTGGAAATTACCATTGGTTCATACCACAGTCCTAAATCTTCCCAAATTTGCTTCCTATCTCATTTACTATACACTATTGCAATCCATAAAACAATCCACAATCCATAAAACAGACACTCCCATGTGGAGACTCCAACCTCTTTCTTTTACAAATCCCCCACTCTTACTACCTCAGGCTACCCCTCCACACCCTAATCCATTAATATTCCTTAGCCAACAGTTGGATGGAACTCAACTTTCAAATTGATACCCAAGGAACCATTCCTTGCCCTCACAAACCCAGTTATTTGACCACACAAGCCACATTTTGGGCTTTTGGACCACAAATCATCTTAATGAAGGAAATATACTTACCGATTAACTTTATAAATCTGTCTCTGATCTTCTGCACCTACTGGCTGACCTCCTGGATCTCTGCTTTTTACTGTATTAGCATTGCTAACTACACACACCAACTTTTTGTTAGCTGAGGAGAAGACTTTCAGCATTTCTGCTCTATTTGCTGGTACTGACTATAGGTGGATCCCTCAGTGTTTTTATGCAATCATTTTGGATCATTATTTTTGATTCTGAAGAAACCTTAGAGAACTCTTTATATATATGATATTTTTTCCTGTTCTTGGGCTGCTGTCTGCCTCTTGCAGTCACTTTTCTCTCCATCATACTCACTAATGGTTTACTGTTACAGCACATTCGGAGCATGAGGCAGAATATTGCGGACTTTGACAAGTCTAAGCTTTAAGTCCACTTTAATGCCATAAAAACAATGGTGATCCTTCTTGTTCTTGCCCTTTCCTTCTACATAGCTGATATGCTTTGTTTTACATCTGCGACTATAAAGAGCTATGCTAAATCTGTCATTGGCTTGGTGTTTATGTTTTCATATCCAGCAGCTCAGTCTGCCATTATCTTTCAATCCAATTCTAAGCTAAGAAGTGTCTTTGTTAATGTATTCTATTCCAATAGTCTATGTATCAGGATCACAGAACCGATATCTGAATGATACTGAGCACTTCTCCTGGCTGGAAAGGAGCAAAGCCTGCAAGTAACTTTGCAATGAAATCTTTATTTATTTTAGTAAATGTGTGGGGGTTGCAGCTTTCTTTAAGCATCCAATTTCGTGCAATATTTTGTATTACCTTTTCTTTGCCATAATTAGATTTTCGTATGTAATGTTAAGGGGCTTTAGTTCTTTAGTAAATCAGTCACAAAGTTTACGGCTACTGTGGTGGTGAAGGGTAATTATGTAATCACCAGATAGATCCTTCATAGCAAGATCATATAATATTATTAATAAAACCTAATGAAAAACGTCACATAAAGAGACACCCCTAACCCACCAATATATACATCTAAATTCATAGCCTGGAAATGAGAATTTGTTAAATAAAGGTAATATGAGTCATTTATTAAACTAATAACTATACAAAGCCTAAAATCAGTTTTGTGAACCTATTGGCCCTGATTAATTAAAGCTCTCCAAGGCTGTAGAGGATACACTTTTATCAGTGAAGCTGGGTGATCCAGCAAACCAGGAATGGATTTCTCCTAGAAAATATTTTAAATTTTGGACCAAACCCATTCCAGGTTAGCTGGATCACCCAAGTTCACTGATGAAAGTGTATCCTCTCCAGACTTGGAAAGCTTTAAAAAAATCAGGCCCATTGTTTCTATTAATGAAAAAAGAACTGGAACTTCATCATCTACACTTTGTATGTAAAGAAACAGTTTTGTCTTATTTGCATTATAGCTTAAACGTTAGACAATTATTAATTGATTAGTTTGGAAACTTTTTTGACTATAAATAAAGTAAATCTTGAGGTTTGTCATTTGTGTGTTTTTTATTTAGGGCATGTTGAAATCATGAAATTATATTCTGTAACCTTGGAGGGGTAAATATGAGTTGCCGTGACTATTCTTCGTACTCAGGTACTTCGTACCCCCAGGTTTTGCCATATTTACCCATTGAGTCACCATTAGTTGACTTGCATTTCATTTACCTGCAGTATAGCTCAATGGTGTGTAGCCCCTGAGTCAGATCGGACCAGTATAGGTTGTTGTATTGTTTTGATGGTGATGATGGGAGGGTTTGCCTGGATTCTTCTCCTCCCCCCATTCCCTTTTTCCTCTTTCCCATCTGAGCTGACATAAACTTGTTGAGTCAGATGAGACCAGCTCTAAGTCTCTAAGTTTATGATATGCTCTTCAGTGCTGGAAAGATTGCCGCTCTGCAGTTCCTGATTGTTTCAAGAAATACAAAGGCATGCTAATGGTCTGTAAGGGTGTCATTCTTCCTAATGACCACGACACCAATGTACTGTGAGCTGTGGGTATAATAATTATAGAAGGGGTTCCCTAAGACCTAAAATATATCTCAAGGGGTTCTTCCATGTTAAAAAGGTTGAGAAACACTGTTATAGAGGCTTTGGTACACATTTTCAAGCTTATATGTGCCTATTACCCATCCTATGGTATATAGTCTATTTTCACATCCAATTTCCATGCAAAGCAGCACGAGGCAGGGCTGTCCCCTATCCCCCCGACTCTTTAGCTTAACTCTGGATCCCCTACTAAGGCTTCTTTCTTCTAATCCACAGTTTTCAGGTATACGGTTTGGATCTTTAGAGGTAACGTTGACACACCTTTGCAGATGATATACTACTTTTTGTCTTTGATCCCCAAAACTCCCTTTCATTTCTCATAAACTCTTACAAATTTGTGGTATCAGAATATACTATCACTTTTACAAGTCGGTTGCCTTATACCTTTATCCCAAACACAAGTCTAATTGAAGTTCGGAATATGCATTGCACTGGACCAAATCCCACCTCGGAAACCTAGGTGTCAAAATCACTAAAACCCTGCAAAGCTTTATACTCTCAACTTTATCTTGTCTAGACAAAAGATGAAGGATGATATAAAAGGTATGGTCCTCCCTATTGCTTTACGTCATGAGTAGGGTTGCCCTTAGTAATATGGTAACATTCCCCAGAATCTTATTTCTTTTGCAAACCCTTCCTGTCTATTTACTTCCTGATGAAGAAAAAAACCTATTATCTCTCTATTTAGCAATTTTATCTAGTATAGTAAGCATTCACCTGTTAGTAGACGTGTGTTGCATCAACCCCTCTGTAACCGAGACCTTAACCCACCACATGTAGCCTTATACAACCAAGCAGCCCTCTTATGCATTTTAAAAGACTGAATCCATGTCACATTGTTGTACACCAAACTGCAAATAGACTTTTCCCTGTTTCCTTCATGGAATCCACTCACTCTGCTTCATATCCACAGGAAACTTTTACCCGAAAGGGCCCAATTAAATCTCAAGAGGCACAAGAGGACCCTATTCCATGGACATATATAGAGCTTTAGACAAGTACAACTACACAATAGGAGTTTTGAATTTGTATATTTCAGTTTCCATAATTAATACACACACTTCATACATGATTTTCACTAATAACCATGATTGTTTAAATAATTTGGAAATTTTGAGCTTTAGGTCAATATTTGTGTCCCTTGAAAATCTTAGTGAGTGTGACATACACAACATACAAGTTACACAAGTCTGTTTATTCCCATTCGTGACATTTGTGAAGACTTTAAATCAGAGTTTCAAACATGGAAATCATGCAAATTATTTTGTCGGTTTCACCAGGAAATGACATGCACAGATTATTCAGGAACCAAATAAGCTGATATTGGGGATTTACAAGGATGTTTGAGAGTTACATAAAAAGGCAAAGAGAAGAGGAAAGAGAGAACAAAGACACTCCAGAAATTTCTACAAGAAAGATCTCTTACCAGTTAAACATGAAAATGCTGATGAATATTTTGCTCTCGTATTAGTAACATGGTCAGTTTCCCTGCTGGAATATTGTTGAACGTTTATGTTGCAGCTGCCAGTTATGTAAACCTAAGAAAAGGAAGGGATAGAAGTCCTTCAGATCTAATCATATTATGCATTGGACTTTCCAGTCTTTGTTTGCTGGAAACATTGATAGCTACTCTTAAGTGAAAATTTCTGCTTGTTAAGTATAAAATTGGTCTACTCATTCACTTTTTACTTCAGTACATGTCTGACTTCATGGCTCTGCAGCTTTTATTGCATCAAAATTATCTCTGTCCAGCAAGGACTCTCCATATTCCTAAAATTATGGTTCTGTAATATTCTTCCTTGGACCATAGCTGGAACATTCCTATTCTCTTGTATTTTACTCATCATACTGCCTGGTATAGTCTATGTGGTTATCCCATTGGAATATACCAATACCAGCTCATCATCCTGCCCTGAAATCAACAAAACTTACTCAGTGATACTTTTTCCTCTAACAAACATATTCAACTATCTAATTGTGTTTCCTTTCCTTGTGATTCTGCTGTCTTTGGGTTCCACGGTAACTTCCATTCTTCGATATGTATGGAGAATTCAGAATTCGTCCAGTCTAGATTCTTCCCACTTGAAGGCTCATCTGAAAGCCATCATCACAATGACTCTTCTTCTTCTGCTGAATGTTTCATATTATATAGCCCAGATCATACTGAACTGGGGCTTGTTTCCAGATTGCTCCCCTGTCCCTTTCAGGAGTGTGTTGATGTATTTTTCTTTTTGGGCATTGCAAGCCCTTACACTTATAGTCAGGATTAGGAAATTGCATGCTCTATGTTCTAGGAATCCCTGCAGCAGGCACCTGCTTAATCAAAATTAGGACACATTATACTGTATATGTAAAGTGGAATTGTAGCTTAGGGTACCATATCCTAATCGTTCATTACACACTGTTTATTTTTTTCCAAAAGCAGTAAAATTAGACTTTCATGAGACAAGACTTTCATGATGCCTTAATATCAAACAATTAGTAATATATTAAAACCAAATTTATTAAGATAATAAAAAAAAAAACGCTTGCAATATTACCAAACTTAGATTCAGACATTGCACAGACATTGGATATCCCCATTCTTTCATGATGTGTTTTGCAGTATGAGCTTCATCAGAAGAACCTTTTTAGGAGAATCTATCATAACTATAAATCAAATATAACAACTTCATTAGATAGTTTTCATATAAAACAGCAATATTATATATTTAGTAATTCATTTACAGTTACAGAATGCCTGACCTTGTTTTCAACCCTGATAACATATTGTTAGTTTTATAAATAAACAGTAATTAAAGCTTATTTCTACATAGGAGAAACTTAGCAAGCAAAGCTGTTGAATCCCCAAAAGTGGTATAGAGGACATGTAGAGGACAAATCGAGGACACATTGTGTTACTAACAATAGATGACACAGTTACAAAGCTGCTAAAACTGGAAATAATTGAGACATAAATTCATAAATTACATACAAATCTGACATTTTATCAAAAATTGGTAATACTGTAAAATCTCTTAACCTTTCATATCAGATTAATAATGGTTTAATATAACCTAATTCTTACATTATAACAACAAAGTTACGTAGGAAGGGAAATAAATAAGCATACTAAGTAAAAAAAGAAAAATACTTTTAATATTTTTACGAAATCATGCAACATTTTAAAATAAATAATCTCTAATGTTTTATTTTACATGTTTAATGTTCTATATATGTTCTAATTTTGCCTTTTTTAAACTTTATATTTTCCATATATTTCATCTTAGGTTACTTGTGAACTCCTCTTGAAGTTGTGTGGATAATAAAATACTAGCATAGATCTATAATGATCAGACAAACACTTGTTAAAAATAACCAAAATAGTAATATTCCATTTAATTAATATTGTTTTCATCCCACAAATCAAATAACAATTGATTTCTTATTTGCTGTGGAACAAAGAAGGATATATAAAGATAGATATTTAAACACACATACAAATACAGACTCATATATAGTTACATGGAAAATACATATATAGAAAATAAGTCTCTCTACTGCAGCACAAATGTAAATGATCAGTAAAATCAACATCATTATTTTTGTAACTTTAACTCACCAAGATTTGAATGCGGTGTCATACAATTTGACTCTGGGATATACAATTTGTTTGGTAATGTCCTGACAGGTGGAAGAAATATAAATATATATATATTTGTACAAACCTTTGTGTTGTGAATATCGAATACAGTAATAAACTGCAATATTAATTCTTAAATTAATTAAATTAAATAAAATATTAAATTATTTATTTTTATTTAATTTCTAAATTCTAAACCGATAAAATTAGTGAACATAATTGGAACCATTGGTTTTTACTCTAATTCTGTGATTGAACGACTATCACTACTCATCTATCACTGACCTCAGCACTTGCCAATTAACCCCCCTGGCATTCTAATTATGTCCGTATTTCCAGGCGAAAAGCCTTAAATTGTTTTGCATGGAAATTTATTTTATATTGTAGGCCTATAATTCTTAGGCATAACTCACTGAAATATGTCCAATATTTAACAAATTTAATAATAAACTTTAAATAAAAAAACACAAAAATCTGTTAAAAAAATAGTGAACCGTAATATAACTGTACAGCAGCATATAAAATATATGTATAATATAATTATATATATATCATATAAAGATTTTGTTTATTGGACTCAATACAACTATTTTGTATCAAATCCAATACAAAGTTTTTTGAATTTCCTGCTGCTCCTTCTGCCAGCTCCGACGCATCCACCAACATCACTGGGAAACCCCGAAGAACGTCTCTGCATTGGCCGACTGAAGATCGGAGAAAGAAGACGTGTCCGGAGGAGCTGCAGAAAGGTGGGCGACAACAACGGTACAAGGTAGTGTTTTTTTAATGTTTTTAGTGACTCCGAGTGGGATTACTGCTTTTTGCATGCAAAATCTACCCGAGTCACACTCGGGAATACCGCTGGGGGGGTTAAGGTTAAGCCAACGAATTTCAGTATGCCGTGTTTATGCTCTTTGATGGCATTGCCTATAGAAGCAAGAAAGATCAAGCAAATAGCTGTCAGTCCTGTCAGTCTGCGGCATCCCTGTTTTCCCTTTAGCTGTGAATTGTCCCTCCGCATCCCCGGCTCTGAGTGCAGCTGATGGGACTTTGGAGTGTTGTTGTACAAGTAATTCTTGGTATTAATCCTGCCCTGCCATTGGCTGCTGGGACTTTATAGCGCCTCTGCTCTCAGTTGTAGTGTTAGCTGAGCTGACTTTCTTCTGGTGAGTTTTTTGTTAGATTTACTGTTTCTGACCCTGTTAGTGTATGCTGCGTAGACGGTCATTGTGATCCCAACCCTCCTCTGGTGGATGGATTATCTGTGTATGACCTCCTGCTCGGTAATCTGGACTTTTCTCCGCTGAATTCTTGGTACTGCTTTATCTGTGGGCTCCTTAGTAAATGTGGGTGAAGTCTTGGGAACATTCAGATGGCTGATAATTGTAATATACCTTTGTTTGTAAATTACCTTTGATAATTGTAATATACCTACTGTTCAATCCATAATTCTAATTGCAGGCAACCACAAAAAAAAGAAAAAAATGCTGGCTAAATTAAAAAAAAAAAAAAAACCAAAAAAATAAAAGGTTCAATTTCTACATATAACTAGACTAGAAACTGTTAGGAATTCCTAAACAGGTAAACAGCATAATTTTTTCAATCTAAAATTTACTATGACCTACAGCACTTCAATCACATTCCTCGATTTGGACTTAACATTACTAAAGAAGGTGAAACAAAAGCAAAAGTCTTTGGAAAGGAAACGGTCGGGAATACTACTTTGAAAAAAAGCACACCATATTCCCAGTATATGAGATTTTAAACGAACTGCGCAAATCTTGATGATTTTGAAACACAGTCTAGAGAGTTATGAGATAGATTTTTGTTGAAGGGCTATAATCATAGCTTATTAAAAAGTGAAGGAAATGAATAGAGGTGAAATGATCTTTGGGAGGAATCCTCCATCAAAGAATCACAACTAAAGATACAAAGGAGCATGATGAAATTCAGAAAATACAAAAAATATTGGCCTATCTATTTGGAAGACTCAAATATTAACAAAGTATTGGAAATGGTCCTTCTATTACATATCATAGGGCCCCTTCACTAAAGGATAAATTAGTGAAAAGCCATTTTGAAGTTTCAAATATAAAAAAGAGGAACCAAAAGGTACTATATGTTGTGGGAAATGTACAGAGAGTAGATGGATGTATTAAATAGGAGATAATAAATATACCCTTCCAAATGAAGTTGATTTTCAAGGTTGTGAATTAGTCACTTGTGACACTGAGGGTGTAATTTATTTGGCAATTTGTAGTTGTACGTATTACTATTATATTATAATATTTTTTTTGTGTACCTATTTTTGTAAAAACTTATTTAAGATATAATTTAGGAATTGAACTACCTATTATTGACAAATGATAAGCAATACATTCAAATAATGATTGAGATTGCATGGATACGGATAGGAGCTAGCTGAAGGTGTGGGATCACTCTGTACCTCTCTGTTGATGGGCTGTCTTAAGACAATCCCTGTCACTCTGTCTATTTCCTGACCCCACCCGTTTTTGAGTGAGGGCCACTGGTTGGCCATAGTTGGCCGATTACTTCCAGATCAACCTGTTCAATCAGGACGACAATCATGAAGTGATTTGGAACTTACGGTCTTTGGACCACAAGCCTCATCCATGTATGCGGTATGCAACATGGGAGGGGCCCATTACCATCAGGTATGGTGATCTCCCAGCTTCCTATGTGACCACAGAAGCCAGGAGATTTGAGATCCAGCTACACATTTAGCTGTATGTTTGGTATTGAAATGAACCTCATGCAAAACAGAGTCCCACGTGGTTCCGGAGTTTTCCCCCGGAAAATAACAACAAGGAGCGTCATACGCACCACGTGGGACCAGTTAGACATAAAGGGGTCCGGCACTGTGAGTTATGGACAGCATGTGAGGAACTGTGACCCGGGACACTTCACCACAGGAAAATTAGGGTAGGCTTTATATATTTTAATTACAATGCTCACCAGACAAGGGGGAGTTTTTGTTAATGTAGTGGTGGCTACTAGATTTTATATGGAATACATCCTGTTATTTTGTTTTTTTTAACTAGGAAAGGCATCAATATGGGAAATGTATAAAAGTCTAATGGGATTTCCATGTACAACTAATAATATTTTGTTTATATTTAAGGGTGGCTGGATGCGGATACCGTACACACCACACTGAATCACCAATGAGAAAAAAGTGAAAGAACCCTGTTCTCAGTAATTAGCTAAATACTTATCAACTAGCAATGGCTTGCCTGTGGTCTATACTGATATTCTAATTATCTCATTGGTGACGTCCAGTGTTACTTTAATTATCAACTGGGAAAAGATTTATTCTGAAGATCTCCAACAACAGACGAAATTAGTTGCCAGTTAATTTGGATACATTTTCAATTCTCAACACTGGTTGGGAGGATTTGTCAAAACAAATTTGGTTCATATATCTTGGTTGAACATTCTATTCTAACAACCCCTAGTCTCTTTAAGAGCCATTGCACCTTAAACGACTTGTATTGGTCAAAATACAAGGGAACTACTCCATGACAGAAGGAAAACTACATTAACAAGGGAATCTGGCAACCAGTGTTATTATCTCTTACTTCAACTGCAGAGCAATCTTTATATTGGCATCACTGTATATAACTACATTTCCACATCTTTGGATTTTCTCTCTAACCACATTTTTGTTTATTTGAGTCTTTCTATCCCTGAGGAAGCCACTTTTTGGGCGAAATGTGTTGGGTGATTAATTCAGTCAATATGACTCTTTGAGTACAACTCTTAAATTGCATCACATTGATATTTGCATTATGAATGTCCGAAAGTATGTGTAAATTTTGTTTCTGTGGTTTAAAAACAGTCAAATTGCTATGATAATAAAGTTACATTTATTCATTTTTTTTTTCTGATTTGTGCTTGTTCCATTAAATTAGATAGATGAGACTGATGCAGTTACCATATTGTGTCCTTCTGAGGAAGCCTTTGGGTGAAACACGTCAAGGATGCTAGCATGGAAATTGATAAATGTTCGCACATGTAATGTATAGTGGAATCATTGTTTTTGATTAGCTTTTTATTTGTTTTTAAAGCAAAGTGTAACATAATAAAGTAGACAAGAAATGTTTTTTTAACATTGTGATCGTTCATTGGTAAGCACCTTAAAAATCCCACATGAGATAATACTGGATTTACATAGACTTAAAGTATATCTAAGGCCATAATGTTTAATTTTGTATGGGGTGGTTACATGTCCCATTGAGATGATTTGTCTTTATCAATAATGAAGATCCAGTAACAAAATGTAAGTTAATCATCTTTGACGCATCCTTCCAAATTGAAGACATTCAGTAGGTTAGTGTGCAGCTGTCCACATTAAGCGTAGTTAATGTCTGCTGTAAGTGCTTAGTCAGCTATAGAAGAGCTAGTGCTGGGTAGGTGCTTGCCACCAAGGCTAGGTATGGTTAACATACATCAATAGCCTCTCAGTATCACCCCAGTATCAGTATCACCCCTCGTATTGCATCACATGCCTTCAGTGTGGGGAGACAGTTAGAGAACTTAGAACTGTACCCAAGTGCTACTCCTTGTGGTTGGCCACTCCAAGATGGTCAGAAGCTACATGTTGTGTATAGAAATGGCAACGCAAACCACCACAACCACAATGTGAATGTAAATACATGCAAACCTATGAACAAAATGATTCCCAACTGCTCCCATTCTGCAGTGAACCCATGTGCTTTACCCCCACCTGAAATAAGCCTTAATCAATTGTCATTGGAACAAGTCTTCCCATTGGATGGATTTCCTCCTTATTACACACAATAATAGTATTGCCTAATTGCCCGTTACTCAAAGGATCGCCGGGACGCGTAAAGCGACTGTATATTAATTTAATTAATACCATAATTAAATTTTTTTTTAAGATAAGCGGAGGAAACTTATCAGTGTACAATCAGTCCTACTTTAAAAGCTTCTCTCCAACGATATGATAATTATTATGTTGATATGACATTTTATTTTTTGAACATGAATGATAAGCAGTTTTAACATAAATACTGGATGAACCTTTGGAAAGACCTTTAAATATTCAACACGCTCAATGCCAACAACAAACTGATCATTTGCATCCTCAGCTACTTCAGTGTCACCCTGGTACAGAGAACATAAACCATCGCTCTTTGTAGCAGTGACTCAACAGATTAGAGAACTTTTGGAATAACTTTCAACATCATGAAGTTTTCTCTGGATGTTTCCACCATTCCTATCAGCATGGGTGTACCAGGAATTACTCCAAACACCTTAATACTGACTATTTATCTGAAAGGTTGGTACAAAGGCAAAAGTCCAACAGCCCGCTATCTGATCTTGATGTGATAAGGTCTGCTATGAGATTCACTAATATGTTTTTGCAGTGCGTACTGATTTCTGATGGTCTCATACACTCAACTCGTACACTCAATCACAATCCTCCCAAATGAATTATATTTATAGCATTTTGTGATTGTTTTCTTTCTCTTGAATATGTGAAACCACTCTGCTTTCAACACTTTAGTGCATAAGACTATTCATCTTTTCTCATTATTTATTCCAGTGGGTGAAACAAATGGTATCAGCTTCTACAAATCTGCTTTTGTTGGTGTCTCGAATTGTTTTTCTTTTTGATAAGCCTTGCTTTTATTTGTACAATTCATTTTGATCATCCGGATAATATCACAGTACTCATCAGAGGCACTGACTTATAATATTAGTTTTAGTGATGTATTTATTATGGTAATGTTGTGTTTGGTTGCTGTTTACCCTTCACTGTGACTTACTTCTGTATCACAGTCATTGTAGATTTACTTCTGAAACACATGTGGGGTATCATGAGAAACGCTCCTCAGCACAACTCCCAGCCACAGACTGGGGCTCTGGTGCGGGCAGCTGGTACCATGGTGTGTTGTGCATTGCTGGGTTTAAGTTGCCGTTTGGTTGTTGTTGGTCAGGTTTTAGCAAAGTTTATTTATGGAGATGTTGTGGACACAGTGAACAGGGCAACTATTATATTATATCCTACAGCTTGTTCTATTTTTCTAGCAATTAGCACCTCCAGTTAAAAAAAGAACTGATTGCAATGAGCTTGGGTTAGAACAGACTAAAGAAGTTTTAGGTTGTGAGAGGTAAAATCAATTGCATCCTGAACCTCAGGCGCCACAGATTGAGCAATTTGACAGGACAGCCGAATATAATCCATAGTTGGCATAAAAATGTGGATAGATAAACAGAGGCATGTACCGAGTTGGTATAACCAAATAATGCCACAGGGAGGAGATTGGCCCGTGTATCCTTAGAGACAGATGGAAAACATGTGAAATTTTGCTCAAGACGTTTGTTTGTCTTCCCAATTTGGATGGTAACCAGTTGATAAGAAAGACCGAATGTGTAGCCTCTTGTAATGCTCCTACCAGAACGTAGGAGCTTTATAGGGAAAAAGTAAACTGTACTCCTCTATCTAAACAATATTATCAGACACCCCACAAGGATATACTATCCCCTTCATGAACACCTCAGCTGGGGTTGCCACTGTCAGGGTACCTTTCATTTGTAGAAAGTGAGCTATCTTAGTAAGTCTGTTGATCACCATAAAAATAGATATAAACTCCTTTGATGGATGCAGCTCTCCACCAAAGTCCATAGTGAGTATACTCAAGGGATGAGTGGGAACAAGAAGTGGATGAAGCATGCTCCAGTGCTTTACCCTGCCACACATTGAACATGCACATGTGAAACAAGAGCAGATAAAGGATTTGCCGTCCTTGTACAGATTCGGACCTTAAAAGTTTTGCTGAAGTAAAAAAAGGATTTTGGATGTCCCAAATTGACCTGAAGGGAAATCATGGGATAACGTAAGAATGTATCCTCAGAATCCTCAGAATGTATCCTCCTATTTTTCAGGTAAAAAAATCTGGAACTAGTGCATCATCCCATTGAAGGCCAGCAGAATAATAGCAGGGGTGTTCCTAGATACGTATATAATTTGCATGAGAAGGCCAAGCCGGACCATAAGGAACTTTTTTGTTGACAAAATGATATCTAGAGTGAAAGAGAGAGGTTCTTCTGAGAACATGTGAAATAACTTAGCGCTCTTAGATCCAGACTAGAAAGTGACATGTAGGTCAAATTGGCAGAGGTAAAGGGCCCATCATGTCTGTCAGGGTCTAATACATTTTAGGAAAACTGGGATGGGATGAGCAGCCCTTTCCAGAAGGTAACACTATTCTTTAAAGTCCATCTTGATGGCCAACAGTTCATGGTCACTAACTGCTGAATTTTTTTCTGCTCTTTAATTTTCTCGAAAAAAGACAAAAAGTGGCTGGAGCAGAGCCTGTGGGCCTTCTTTCTGGGAAAGAACTCCATCCACCACAATCTCAAAAGCATTACTCCTACAGGGTAACGGGGAAAGCAGTATAGAGCTGAAGCCAATGGGATAGCTAAAGAATAGAGGCCAAGGTAATTAGATGATTACATTTTTTTAAAAGCTTCCTGAGTTTATTGGATCCGGGTAAAAGTGACATGAAGACTGAAAGGGGGAAACCATTCCTGACAAATTTCTTGTAAAAATTTTTCCTGTTAACCAGGTTTGGTCAATTCATTACAGCCGAGATCTTTTCAAGATCCATGAAGATCCCTTAGTGAAAATGACTAGTCCCAAGAATTAAGTAGTGTCCTTTTCAAACAGCAATTTTATCAGGTTTTCCATGCAATTGATGGGTACGGAGCCAATCAAAAATGTTCTTAACCTGGGTTCTATTTTCCTCGAAGGTCGATGAGAAGATTAAGAAATCATCAATACAGACAACCAGGAAGACGATAAAAGTCTCTACAAATGTCATTCGCAAAATGTTGAAAAGTGGGGGGGGGCATGGGTATTACACAGACTAAAGGACATCACAACACATTAAAATGACCAAATTGAGTGCAGAATGCCATTTTCTGTTCATCTTTATCTCTGATCCGCAATAAGTTTTAGGCCCCAAGTACGGCCAAACTTAATGAATATTTTAGCTATCTAATGAATAAGCTCTAAAATCAATGGCAAGGGAAACTGATTCCTAAGAGTAATTTGCTTGAGGTCCGTGTAGCTGATACAGACTGTGGTTCTTCTTTTCTACAAAGAATATACCTGTGCCAGGAGGAGACATAGAGGGGTAAATGAACCCTTTAGGATGTTCTCCTTTATTTACTCTTTAAGAGTGACTATTTGGGGCTTTGATGAGTGAAACTGCCCAAATGGGATCTTGAATCTCAAAAGGAGTTGTATGGGGACAATCATGTATGCAATGTGGAGGGTAAGGGTAATATTCTTCTTAGGCAGGTGATTTTAGCTCTATCTTCGCTGCATCCATGCAAATTAAGTGGACCAGATTGGTTACCTAAAGAACAGGCTGGACAGTTTCACAGGAAGTGACCAAAATCTTACCATTCTAGGCACAGGTTGGTTCAGAGACATCTTTGGGGTTCTTTGATAGCAAGGATATGGCACATTTACCTACATTAGCTCAGAAGTTTCCTAGGTAGCCTGCACTAAATATGGTCCAGTGATTGCTGGTTTCCAGTGATTGCTGAGTGTTATGGCTTCTGCATCTCCTGCTGGTGGTGCCGAATATCTGGTTTACTTCACTAACCACCAGCAAGGTGCCAGTCCTGTGGAAAAACTCACTGTGCATGCAGCTAGAGCTCCCTATTTAAGGGAATGCGCTTCACTGAATACTTTCCAAATCTTAGTTATGTAGACTTCTCTCTATTGTGCTCCCTTATTCTGTTTCTGACACTGCTGAAGACCTGTTTGAATCCTGGCAAGCTATTTTCTTGACCTGAGTTTTTTGGTATCCGTATCCTCATGTTATTTTGTTTGGTAGCTGTTTGGGTGTGTTTGCTGTTTATGGATAAATCACAGTGTTTGTATGTTTTCACATATATATTTGCACCGTTTCTTCAATAAATACTTACTGAACCATCGGCTTTCGTACACCTCTATACCATTATTAGTGATCACCTCACTGCTTGTGCAGTCTTCATTCTGAGTGATCAGGTGGATCAGGTTGTTCGGGGAATCCGGCAACTCAAGCTGAGCAACTTTATCCTTGAGCTGTTTGGACAAACCATTACAAAACTGGTGCCAAAGTGATGCATTGTTCCACTGGGTATTAAGGCTCCAGTGATGAAAGTCAGACATGTACTCCTCTACAGGACTATGACCTTTATGGAGGTGGTGGAGTGCAGCTATCATGGTTTCAGTCTATCTGGGGTCATCGTAAAGTTCGATTAGATTTATGACTATAATTCACCTTTTATTCTCCCCGTACTTTCTCCCATTGTGATCGTATTTACTCTTGTAAGACATATTTGGTATGATTTGTGTATGATATAAATTATGATGTTTAAGGTCCTAAACTCCAGGCCCTCATTAATACTTCAAGAACAATTTTACTTTTTCTTGTAGTCCATGTATTGTTTTTGTTGTCTGGAAATGTAAGGTTTTCTCCTTCATGTGTCTCAGTGAACATGGCGTGGCTGTTTCTGGTGTTATTTTGTCCAACTGTTGAAGCTCTGATCAATTCTAAACTAAGGGAGATATTTCATGTGCTTTTTTGTAGAACAGAGACAAAAATGCTGAAACCAATGATGAGTATTAAACAAAAGAGAGCCTAAAAAAGAATATGAAAGCAACACTTACATGGAATTGATTTTTTTCCTTATCTTTATATAGCTGTTTTTGCAATTGAAAATAAGTTTAAGAGAATATGGCATATGTTCCAATGTTGTGTCAGTTTGTCAATTAGATGACTTGATAATTTAGTGGGTCACAGACCCGGATTAGGGAATAGTCCAGCTATGTATAATGTCCCATCCTCAATTCTTGTTTGAATCCGAGTCTCAAGAATTTTTTAAGTCGAAATCAGTTTGGTGGAACCTGCATGTTGTAACGTGGAAATGAACGTCATACTGAAGGTCAAGCTTAGTTCTTCTACAAATTTTAGTTGCCAAAAATTCTTTTTTTGTTTTCCACCAAATTTAGGATGTTTAATTGCATTGCAAGTTTTACAACATGTAACTAAAATACCATGATTCTTTGCATAAGCTCTGCTTTTATATAGTCAATGTCCAAAACCTCTGAGCAGCTGTGGGATCATCTTCACAAGTTCCAACATGTCCTCTTTTGTGTGGTTCTTCATACTAGCCATCGTTATCCTGGAAGATGGGATCGGGATAACTCTGAACACATGGATTTTGGTTTTCAATTAAAAAAAATTAAAGAACAGAAGCTACCAAGTCCAACTTGCTATGGGGCTGGTGAACATTCTCATCCAGTGTATAATGACCACACAAGCCACACTTTGAGCTTTTGGACCACAGCTCATCTTAAAGAAGGAAATATACTTATTAATTTACTTTATAAATCTGTCAGGCCTACTGCACCCACTGGCTGACCTGGCTCTGTGCTTTTTACTGTATCAGCATTGCTAACTTCACTCACCAACTTTTTGTTTGGCTGAAGAGAAGACTTTTAGCATTTCTACCCCAGCTGCTGCTACTGACTTTAGGTAGATCCCTCATCATCTCCATCCCATCATTTTGGATCCTGATTTTAGATATTGAAGAAACCTTTGAGAATGCTACCTTAGGAGCTGCTTAACTTAGTCAGACATTCCAATTTAACTTTCTATAAATGATATTTTTCATTTTCCTAGGCTGCTGTCTGCTCCTTGCTGTCACTCTTCTCTCCATTATACTCACTATTGGTTCACTGTTACAGCACATTCAGAGCATGGGGCAGAATAATGTAGACTTTGGCCCATCTAAGCTTCAGGCCCACTCTAATGCTATAAAGACAACGATGATCCTTCTAATTCTTGGGTTTCCTTCTACATAGCTGAGATGCTTTGTTTTACATCTGTCACTATAACTGCTAATGCTAAAACTGTCATTGGCTTGGTGTTTATGTTTTCATATCCAACAGCTCAGACGGAGGTTATCTTTCAATCCAATTCTATGCTTTCATGCTAAGGAATGCATTTGTTAATGTATTATGTTCCAATTATCTATGTAGTAGGATCTCAAAACCAACATCTGAATGATACTGAGCACATCTTCTGCTAGAACCATTAAATCAACACTTAAATCAACAGATCTGTTTTGAAATGGAATTAGGTCAAACTACCAGCCAGACCATAACTCTAAAGTGAAAAGCGGGTAGACAAAGGAAACATTCACTAAAACTTTGACCACTAACACCTACGCATTGGAGAATGACTGGACTGGATTCATTTCCCCAGCTGGATTCATTTCTCCAGAAATCAAGATGTTTCTTCTGCATGTGTCTCGGTGAATTTAAAATTCATAATAGGCTGGTTCTGTTTTGTCCAACTGCTGAAGCTCTGATCATTCCAATTGCAAGTTGCATTTTTTGTAATACAGAAATAAAAAGTGCAGAAACCAACAATTAGCAATAACCAAAGGAGAGCCTAAATAAAAGAAAAGCACCATTCTGATGATATTGATTATTTTTCTCATATTTATATTGCTGTGCTGACAGTTGACACTGGAGTTTCCTTACTGATGTCCTAAATAAGTTTGAGAGAATATGGCAGTTGTTCTAGGGTTGTGTCAGTTTGTCAATTTGATGAATTCATTACTTAGTGGGTCAGGGGGCGCGCTATGGGTGGCTAATGGTGGATGGCTTTTATATTGGCTCTGCACCTCCTCCAGGCAATTCATTGTTTGTAGTACAGACATAATTTCGACACCCACACCTTCCATCTCTCCCGAGCACTGTAACTTTATTCTTAGCTCATGTGCCACATCTTCCAATCCACTACAACCAAAAACCTAAACTATTTCCGATTATAAGGGCCATATTTAAGTGCCTTTAAATAATTCCTTAAAGAGGAAAACATTATTTTACTGTCCAAATTACAAGATCTGGAAAATAGATCTAGCCGATTAAACTTAGTCATAGTAAATCTCATGAAACATACCATCGAGCTCCATACAACTGTTGATACAAATGTTTCCACGCCACCCACAGATCATCTGTTCAGCAGCCCTCAGCATCCTCAGCTTCCCTTTAGCTGTGCGTTTCAACTAGAGGAAACCCCCAAATACTGAACCCAAGGACCTCACTGAATACATTGTCAAGCTCCTAAGGCTTACAAGCATCTTTCTTTCTTTTTATTGATATTTCTTTTGGCTTTCTATTTTCTGGGATTTACCAATAGTTCTAACAATCCTTTTATAAGGAACTCACATCTTACAAGTCGTCTCCCCTTCTTCCATATCCTTAGTTGAGATTGGTCTAATATGACATAATTATCTGCTCACCTAACATACCTTAACCCAGCCTTTCCCCAAACCTTTCGTATACCCAAGGGCCTCAACTCACCCCATAAGGGAACACAAGACTTTTGTCACAGTACGTCTCAACATGAAGACATCCTGGGCCTCCAGGAAATGCATCTGTGTAATCTGGCGATGCCCGGCCGGCATCTGCATGCCTGGTGGGTGAGCGTTGGGGACGGGAGGCCAGGGGACTGAAGTGCCAGCCGGGCATCTACGTGCAAGCGTGAGTCTGGGGGGTGGGACCATGTGACTGGGAGGTGGGACCAGGTGTAAAATTTAAAATACAAGGTATTTGAAGACTTAATATTTATACCGCCAGGGAGGGTAAAGACCCAGAGGGATGATACTTTATAATCACGGGGCTGTTATGTGACATGGAAATTACCATTGTTTCCTAATACACTCTTAACTCTTCCCAAAATGTATTTCTATCTAATTTACCCCTCCACATCCTAATTCATTCATTTTCCTTAGCGACTGTTGGAAAAAGCTCAACTCACAAAATTGATACCTAAGGAACCATTCCTTACCTTCCTTCCCCACAAATCCAGTAATTCATTCATTTTCCTTAGCGACTGTTGGAAAAAGCTCAACTCACAAAATTGATACCTAAGGAACCATTCCTTACCTTCCTTCCCCACAAATCCAGATATTTGACTCATAATCAATTCTGTCTCATACATTACATTCTTACTGGAACCATATCAAAGGCCTGTAAATCCTTACCTGACCCACCTTCTATTTCTGTCATATTCCTCTCCCGACTTTATATCATAATGAATTTTCTTTTAGATTAATTAAGTTGCTGGGCTTTTTTTCCACCCAACTAAGGACTCATTTCATTATTTCATAAGGATTCATTGCATTGTTTTTTTAAGCAATGCAAACATATTGAATTTCATCATAAGTTTTACAACATGTAACTATATTCGGATGATTATTTGCATCAGCTGCTTTATAGTCAATGTCCAAAAGCTCTGAGCAGTTGTAGAATCATCTTCTCAAGCTCCAGCATGTCCTCTTCTTTGTGGTTCTTCTTACTATCCATTGTTATCCTGGAAGGTGGGATCGGGATAACTCTGAACACATGGATTGTGGTTTTCAGTGTAAAAAATATAAAGAACAGAAGCAACCAAGTCCATCTCACCATGGGGCTGGTGAATATTCTCATCCAATGTATAATGGCCACAAAAGCCACACTTCGGGCTTTTGGACCGCAACTCACCCTAATGAAGGAAATATACTTAACGATTGAGTTTATAAATCTGTTTCTGTTCTTCTGCACGTACTGGCTGACCGCCTTGCTCTCTGCATTTTACTATATCAGCATTGCTAACTACACTCACTAACTTTTTGTTTGGCTGAAGAGAAGACTTTCAGCATTTCTACGCCATCTGCTGCTAGTGACTATACGTGGATCCCTCATCATCTCCATCCCATCATTTTGGGTCATTTTTTTAGACTCTGAGGAAAAAATCCTTAGGAATGCTACCTTAGGAGCTGCTCAAAGAAATCAGACATTTCAATTTAGTCATTGGCTTGGTGTTTATATTTTCATATCCAGCAGCTCAGTCTGCCATTATCTTTCAATCCAATTCTAAGCTAAGAAGTGTCTTTGTTAATATATTCTATTCCAATAGTCTTTGTACCAGGATCACAGAACCGATATCTGAATGATACTGAGCTCTTCTACTGGCTGGAAAGGAGCAAAGCCAGCAAGTAACTTTGCAATGAAATCTTTATGTATTTTAGTAAATGTGTGTGGGGGGTAAGGGGGGTTGGTTAGATTACCTCAAGCATCTAATTTTGTGCTTTTTTAAATTTTTCTTTGCTCAATATTAGGTTCTCCTATGCAATATTAGGCGGCTTTTGTTTTTTAGCTAATCAGATGCATAATGTCTGAGTTACTGTGGCGGGGAAGGAGCTCATAGGGCAGAAAAGAGGGGTGAAGGATAATTACTGTATGTAATAGCCAGCTGGATCCTTCATAGCAAAATATTCTAATATTGTTACAGCCACATAAAGATACACCCCTAACCCACATAAACACTCAAATTCCCAGCCTGGAGCTGGTAATTAAAATTAATATCACTAATTTAATAAATTATTAATTAAACAAAGCCTAAAGTCAGTTGTGTACACCTAAAACAACACAGGAATGAATACCCACCAACATACACATCTGGCCTGATTTAATAAAGATCTGCAAGACTGGAGAAGATAGAATATCACGGGAGAACCTGCAATCTGTGATTCTGCAAGCCGGGTATGCCAGTTATTAGCAGATCACTGTTAGGAAACCTGTTTGTTGTATCACCCAAGTTCTCTGATGATAGTCTCAAGGAGCTTTAACAAATCAGACTCATTGGCCCTGATTTATTAAAGCTCCGAGACTGGGGAGGATACACTTTTATAAGTGAATCTGGATGATCCAGCAAACAAGGAAAGCATTTATTCAAAGTAATTTTCTAATTGCTAGGAAACGTTTTGAATCCTGGACCAGATCCATTCCAGGTTAGCTGGATCACCCAGGTTCACTGGTGAACATGGAGCCTTAGAAAGAGATCAGGTCCATTGTCTCTACTAATGCAAACAGAATCTTTATCAGCACACATTCATTATTTATCATGGTAACTGTATTGTATTATGTATATGTATTGATGTAATTATAATTTTAATGATAAATGGTGCACTAATGAGAAATAGTCCAAAAACAGCCATTGATTCCCAGTAATTCACCTGCTTATAATCTTGTTTTCCTTAATATTTCATCCAATGCCCAATATTGTAGTCATGCCAGTTTCCGGGAATATGTGATTTTATGGTTTACCTTCAGCTGGAACTTTGTCATCTACACTTTGTATGTACAGAAATGGTTTTGTCTTATTTGCATTATAACTTAAAAGTCAGACAATTACTTTGATTGATTTGTTTGGAAACTTTTCTGACTATAAATAAAGTGAATGTTGAATATTGTTCCTTGTGTGTTTTTTAATTAGTACATTAAAATTAATTAATTAAAATCATAAAAGAATATTCTATAACCTTGGAGGGATAAATATGAGCATAATTATTCTTCATACATCCTCCCTGGATTCTTCCCTATTTTACACATGGAGTGACCATTAGTTGACTTGCATTTCATTTACCTGCAGTATAGCTCAATGGTGTGTAGCCCGAGTCACATCGGACCTGTATAGGTTGTTGTATTGTTTTGCAGGTGATGATGGGAGGGTTTGCCTGGATTGTTCTCTTCCCCGCATTCTACTATTCCTCTTTCCCATCTGAGTATACATTTTGGTAAATACGTATATTTGTATAGCTATCAGAGCAAAAAGCAGATCAAGCCCAAAGCCAAAAGTCATAACCAAGGACTAAATGTTGTGAACTCCAAGGGGTGACAATCTACCTGTTTAATGTTCTCCATAAATGTTTTCATTGTTCTAAATTTTGCTTTCTCTAAATTTTATATTTATATATTTCTAGTGGACTTTTCTTGACATTGTATAGATAATAATAAGACTAGCATAGGTCTTTGATGACCGGACACACACTTGTGGAAATGGAAATAATCCATTTTACTATTATTGTTTTAATCCTACAAATCAAATAAAAAATGATTTTCTTATTTGTTGTGGAACAAAGAGTTATATAAAAATAGATATTTAGACACGCAGACAAACACAGACCCGTATATATTTACATGGAAAAAATATATATATAGAAAATTTGTCTCTTTACTGCACCATAAATGTAAATGTTAATGTAAATGTAACATAAATGTTTAGTAAAATCAACATCATTATTTTTGAACATTGCAACATTGCAAAGCAATGTCACCACCATTTGTCTCCAGGATATACAATTTGTTTGGTGATGTCCTGACAGGTGGAAGAAATAAATATAGGTATACTTGTACAATCCTTGCTGTGCTGTGAATACTGAATACAGTAATAAACTGCAATATGAATTCTTAAATTAATTACAATTATTTATCTTTAACTACTATTTAATTACAAAATTTATAAAACTAATGATCGTAATTGATACTATTAGTTGTTGCTCTAGTCACTATCACTAGTCATCTATCATTGACCTACATCCTACAAATGTTTTAATGCTAAAAGCGACCTGCCATTGAAGGTTAAGCCACCAAAGTTCTGCGCACCCTGTTTAATGACATCGCTTATCACGCTATGGAGATGACAAAAGGAGATAAGCATAGACTAATACAAGGACGCACCCAAGCACACTGTGTTCACAGAGGCTTAAAGCGGGCAATGGTGTACAGGACAGGCTCTCCTTAAATGGCCAGAGTGACCAATGACCTTGTGCCACCTGGCTGTCACGTATAACAGGGAGGGGAGGGTAACAGAAAGGTGTATTAACTACTAGGCCTCAAATGACTAGGGAAAAGGGAATGGCCACCCCTTGCAGACACCCTAATCAGGCCCTAACTTATACGTGACACTATCAACCGCCAAAACCGCTATTTTTTGTTTATGTTAGTGCAGCTATGGATCCTATATCTGCACTGGTCACACAACTGCAGGGGTTGTCTTTGGAGGTAGCTGACCTCCGCACCGCCGTCTCCCACATACAGAGACCACAGGCAGCTGGTTGTGACAGCAACAATCAGACCTGTCCTGAACCCAAGGTGGCGCTCCCTAACAGATTTGCTGGGGGAAGCGACGATTTTATTCGGTTCAGGGAGTCGTGCAAACTTTATTTTAAACTACGCCCACACTCTTCGGGGGACGAGAGTCAAAGAGTGGGTATTATCATTTCTTTGCTTAAAGGCGACGCTCAGTCTTGGGCCTTTTCGCTGCCGACCGGATCTCAGTCCGTACAGTCGGTAGATGAATTTTTCAGAGCGCTAGGTCTTATCTATGATGACCCAGATCGGGTTTCCCTGGCCGAGACCAAGTTGCGTGGCTAGGGAAAGCGTTCTGCAGAGACCTATTGCTCGGAATTTAGGAGGTGGGCTACGGATACTGAGTGGAATGATCCTGCTCTCCATAGCCAATTCTGTCAGGGGCTATCTGAGAACCTGAAAGACGCATTGGCGTTTCACGAAAATCCTGGGTCATTGGAAGCGGCTATGTCCCTAGCTGTGCGTATGGATAGATGCCTGAGGGAGAGATCAAAGGTTCCTCCATCTTAGGACGTACAATTCTTTAAGATGGCGCCCTCCTCCGATACGTTGGGTGGAGAGACGCTTGAGGTCATGTCTGGTGATGAACCAATGCAGTTGGGGGGAGCTACCTCTGGACCTGGGAATAAGAACTGGGGGCATAAGAAGGGACTTTGTTTTTTCTGTGGAAAACAGGGGCATTTTGTCAATGTCTGGTGAAGCTACACGGTATTCCCACGGATGTGGTGTCTGATAGGGGGACTCAATTTGTTTCCAGATTCTGGAAAGCGTTCTGCACTCGCCTGGGCATACAATTGTCCTTCTCGTCGGCCTTTCATCCTCAGTCGAATGGACAGACTGAACGCACTAACCAGAATCTGGAGACTTATTTGAGATGTTTTGTCACAGAGAATCAGGAGGAGTGGTCTTGCTGGTTCCTTCCCTGGTGTCTCCCTGAGGCCTAGTAAACAACTAAATAACAGAAAACACCAATACACCAAAACATCCATAGAGATGCAAGGGATGCCGCCTGGCTGAACAGTAGTTTGGCCAGGACGGATCCCTCCGCCTGCAGAGAGAGACACACTGCAAGCAGAGCAGCAGCCTTGGCCATGCTGCCTGCTACAGCAGCGTCTCCCTCTGCGGCTGGGATCCCCAGGGACACCGGGGGCTCGCAGGACAGGTAAGTTCCTTACACTACCCCTCCCGTTCAGGAGGGGCCTCAGGACCCTCATGTCGGGGTTTCTCCGGGTAATCACGGTGAAATTCCGACACAAGTTCTTCCGCATGTACGCAGTGGGACGGCACCCAGTATCTCTCCTCTGGTCCAAAACCCTTCCAATCAATGAGATATTGCAGAGAGTTATGCACCTTACGAGAGTCAAGGATCCTCTCAACTTCATATTCGGGTGCTCCCTGCACCTCCACTGGCGGAGGGGGATCTGAAAGGGGAGCAGAGTCGGCAGCAGACTTTAATAAAGAGACATGGAAGGTGTCTACCCCCTTCAAAGAACTTGGAAGCTTGACTCTATTAGTCACAATCTTTTCCGATATTGGGAACGGGACAATAAATTTGGGTCCTAGCTTGGCCGAGGGTTGGCGGAGGGGAATATTTCGTGTAGACACCCAAACCAGATCACCTGGTTGGAAATGGGGCTTAGAGGGGTCTATGGCGATCTGCAAACTTCTTCTGCTGGGCTACTGCGAAATCGTTAAGGACAGGAAGATCAGAGGAAGGACCTGAGAGAGAGGACACTTTGGGACTCCGACCCCCGACACACATAAACGGAGAGATCCTGGTGGAGGAGTGCTCTGCGTTGTTATATGCCACCTCTGCAAAGGGGAGATAGTCAGCCCATCTCTCCTGGCAATCAGATATAAAGCTTCGGAGGTATTGTTCCAATGATTGGTTGGTTCGTTCGGTCTGGCCATTCGTCTCGGGGTGAAACCCTGACGAAAAGGAAAGCTCGATGCCCATTTGGCACAGAACTCCTTCCAGAACCGAGACACAAACTGAACCCCCCCGGTCTGAAACAATGTTCTCTGGAGCCCCATAAAGGTGGAACACATGAAACACAAACAAGTCAGCCAATTCCTTGGCCGAGGGTAACTTGGGTAGCTGTATGAAATAGGCTTGCTTACTGAAGCGATCTACCACTACCCAGATCACCGTGAATCCTAAGGACCTTGGAAGATCCGTGATGAAATCCATGGATATGTGGGTCCATGGAGCAGCAGGAATGGGCAGAGGCAGCAGAGTGCCAGAGGGAGCGTTACGGGAGGACTTACTCCGAGCACAAACCGGGCATGCACGAACATAGGATTCAACATCCACTGACATGTGAGGCCACCAAACGTGCCTTTTAATTAAATTCAGGGATTTCTTAATTCCTGAGTGGCCTGCAGTTTTAGAATCATGCAGCTGTTGGATAACCTTCAAGTGAAGATGGAGGGGAACATACAGCCGTCCTTCAGGTTTTGCAGGGGGGTAGTCGGTCTGGCGGGGGGCTAACAGGTTCATCAGATTCTCTAATATTATTATTGTTATGTTTTTTTGTTATGTTCAAGTCCTCAGTTGACATTTGTTTCTGGAATACCTGTTGGTTGTCAGCCTTTTACTGTTTAAAGCTCACCAACATCTCCCACCAACTTTTCCAATGGATG
>NC_092864.1:1985697-2015933 GCF_032062135.1 Pyxicephalus adspersus | reverse complement strand
TCACAGATTCAAGGACTTGTCCAAGCATCCAAGATTATGGTTCTACGACTCCTCCTGGATCTAATCTTCAGCTTCAACAGCTCCATTCTCATTCTATTCTCACTAAATGTGGGTGAAGTCTTGGGAATGCTTAGCTGGCTGATAATAATAATAATATATCCTACTGGTCAATCCATAATTCTAATTGCAGGCAACCCCAAACTGAAAAAAAAGCTGATGGCTAAATAAAAGAAAGAAACAGAAAAGTGCACTTTTTCCACTTATAGACTTTCTAGACTACATAACTAGCCTCTAGATCTAAGGCCATTATTTGTAATTTTGTATGGGGTTGTGTCCTCATGTCCCATTGAGATGATTTGTCTTTATCTGTAATGAAGATACACTAACAAAATGTAAGTTAATCATCTTACAGTAGGTTACGGTGCAGCTATCCACATTAAGCGTAGGTAATGTCTGCTGCAAGTGCTTAGTCAGCTTTAAAGGATATAGTACTGGGTTGGTGCTGGGTATCATCCAATGGTATGATAATAATCATGTTGATATGCTTTTTTTTAAAAACATGAATGATGAGCAGCTATATCATTAATACTGGATAGACCTTCAGAAAGACCTTTAAATATTCAAAACACATCATACTGACAACAAACTGATCATTTGCATCCTCAGATACTTCACTGTCACCCTGGTACAGGAACATAAACCATCGCTCTTTGTAGCAGTGACTCAACAGATTAGAGAACTTTTTGAATAACTTTCAACATCATCCGGAATCACCCTAAACATCTTAATACTGACTATCTATCTGAAAGCTTGGTACAAAGGGAAAAGTCCAACAGTCCGCTATCTCATCTTGATATGGTCTGCTATGACATTCACTAATATGTTTTTGCAGTGCGTACTGATTTCTGATGGTCTCATATAATACGTACACTCAATCACAATCTTCCCAAAAGAATTATATTTATAGCATTTTGTGATTGTTTTATTTAATTTGAATACACGTTTTTGGCAACCCACTCTGCATTACTGCATAAGACTATTCAACTTTTCCCATTATTTATTCCAGTGGGTAAAACAAATGGTATAAGCTTCTACAAATCTGCTTTTGTATGTGTCTTGAATATTTAGCTTTTTGATAAGCCTTTATTTATTTGTATAATTCATTTTGACCATCCTGATAATATCACAGTACTCATCAGAGGCACTGACTTATAATATTAGTTTTATTGATGTATTTAATATGGTAATGTTGTGTTTGGTTGCTGTTTACCCTTCACTGTGACTTACTTCTGTATCACACTCGGTGTAGATTTACTTCTGAAACACATGTGGGGTATCATGAGAAACGCTCCTCAGCACAACTCCCAGCCACAGACTGGGGCTCTGGTGCGGGCAGCTGGTACCATGGTGTGTTGTGCATTGCTGGGTTTAAGTTGCTGTTTGGTTATTGTTGGTCAGGTTTTAGCAAAGTTTAATTATGGAAATGTTGTGGACACCGTGAACTGGGCAACTATTGTATTATATCCTACAGCTCGTTCGATTTTTATAATAATTAGCAACCTCCAGTTAATAAAAGAACTGACCTGCAATGTTTTGCTGCTTGAAGTGATAATGAAAGCCATATACTTTTTTTTTAACCCCAGGCTGCTCCTTTTCCTGTGGGCTGTCTGTTTGGCTGAGGTCTGAGCTTGGGTCAGAACAGACTAAAGAAACTTTAGGTGGTCAGAGGTAAAAACAATTGTTTTCTGAACCTCAGGCACCACAGATTGAGGAATTTGACAGGACAGCTGAAAATAATCCATAGTTGGCATGAAACGTGGATTGATAAACAGAGACATACACTGAGTTGGTATAAGCATAAACATATTTATAAACTCTTTTGATGGATGCAGCTCTACACCAAAGTCCATAGTGAGTATACTCAAGGGATGAGTGGGAACAGAAAGTGGATGAAGCATGATTCAGGGTTTTATCCTGATACACATGGAACATGCATGCAACTGGTACCCATATAATTTGCATGAAAAGGCCAGGCCGGACCATATGGAACTTTTTTTCTGACAAAATGATATTTGGAGTGACAGAGAGAGGTTCTTCTGAGAACATGGGAAATAACTTAGAGCTCTTAGATCCAGACTAGAAAATGACATGTAGGTTAAATTGGCAGAGGTAAAGGGCCCATCATGTCTGTCAGGGTCTAATACATTTTAGGAAAACTGGGATGGGATGAGCAGCCCCTTCCAGAAGGTAACACCATTCTCTAAAGTCCATCTTGATGGCCAACAGTTCATGGTCACTAACTGCTGAATTTTTTTCTGCTCTGAGTTTAATTTTCTTGAAAAAAAACAAAAAGTGGATGGAGCAGAGCCTGTGGGCCTTCTTTCTGGGAAAGAACTCCATCCACCACAATCTCAAAAGCATTACTCCTACAGGGTAACAGGGAAAGCAGTAGAGAGCTGAAGCCAATGGGATAGCTAAAGAATAGAGGCCAAGGTAATTAGATGATTACATTTTTTTCAAAGCTTCCTGAGTTTATTGGGTCCGGGTAAAAGTGACATGAAGACTGAAAGGGGGAAACCATTCCTGACAAATTTCTTGTAAAAATTTTTCCTGTTAACCAGGTTTGGTCAATTCATTACAGCCGAGATCTTTTCAAGATCCATGAAGATCCCTTAGTGAAAATGACTAGTCCCAAGAATTAAGTAGTGTCCTTTTCAAACAGCAATTTTATCAGGTTTTCCATGCAATTGATGGGTACGGAGCCACTAACCACCAGCAAGGTGCCAGTCCTCAGGAAAACTCACTGTGCATGCAGCTAGGAGCTCCCCATTTAAGGGACTGCTCTTCACTGAATCCTTGCCAAATCTTAGTTATGTAGACTTCTCTCTACTGTGCTCCCTTATTCTGTTTCTGACACTGCTCAAGACCTGTTTGAATCCTGGCAAGCTATTTTCTTGACCTGAGTTGGTTCGTATCTGTATCCTCATGTTATTTTGTTTGGTAGCTGTTTGGGTGTGTTTGCTGTTTATGGATATATCACAGTGTTTGTATGTTTTCACATGTATATATTTGTACCATTTCCTCAAAAAATACTTACTGAACCATCAGCTTTCGTACACCTCTATACCATTATTAGTGATCACCTCACTGCTTGTGCTTGTGCAGTCCTCATTCTGAGTGATCAGGTGGATCAGGTTGTTCGGGGAATCCGGCACTTTAAGCTGAGCAACTTTATCCTTGAGCTGTTCGGACAAACTATTGCAAAACTGGTGCAAAAGTGATGCATTGTTCCACTGGGTAATAAGGCTCCAGCGATGAAAGTCAGACATGTACTCCTCTACAGGACTATGACCTTTATGGAGGTGGTGAAGTGCAGCTATCATGGTTTCAGTCTATCTGGGGTCATCGTAAAGTTCGATTAGATTTATGACTATAATTCACCTTTTATTCTCCCTGTACTTTCTACCATGGTCATCGTATTTACTCTTGTTAGACATTTGGTATGATTTGTGTATGATATAATTAATACTTCAAGAACAATTTTACTTTTTCTTGTAGTCCATGTATTGTTTTTGTTGTCTGGAAATGTAAGGTTTTCTCCTTCATGTGTCTCAGTGAACATGGCGTGGCTGTTTCTGGTGTTATTTTGTCCAACTGTTGAAGCTCTCATCAATTCTAAGCTAAGGGAGATATTTCATGTGCTTTTTTGTAGAACAGGGACAAAAATGCTGAAAATGAGGAGTATTAAACAAAAGAGAGCCTAAAAAAAGAATATGAAAGCAACACTTATGATTTTTTTTCTTATCTTTATACTGCTGTTTTTGCGAATTACAATTTAATCTTCTCACTAATGCCTAAGTAAGTTTAAGAGAATATGGTATATGTTCCAATGGTGTGTCAGTTTGTCAATTAGATGATTTGATAATTTAGTGGGTCACAGACCCTGATTAGGGGTTTATCCAGCTATGTATAAAGTCTTATCCTCAATTCTTGTTTAAATCCGAGATTTCAGAATTTTTTAAGTCGAAATCAGTTTGGTGGAACCTGCATGTTGTAACATGGAAATGAACGTCATACTGAGGGTCAAGCTTAGTTCTGCTACAAATTTTAGTTGCCAAAATTTTTTTTTTGTTTTCCACCAAATTTAGGATGATTAATTGCATTGCAAGTTTTACAACATGTAACTAAAATACTATGATTCTTTGCATCAGCTCTGCTATAATATAGTCAATGTCTAAAACCTCTGAACAGCTGTGGGATCATCTTCCTACTAGCCATCGTTATCCTGGAAGGTGGGATCGGGATAACTCTGAACACATAGATTATGCTTTTCAATTTTAAAAAAATTAAACAACAGAAGCAACCAAGTCCATTTCACCAGGGGGCTGGTGAACACTCTCATCCAATGTATAATGACCACACAAGCCACACTTTGAGTTTTTGGACCACAGCTCATCTTAAAGATGGAAATATACTTATCAATTTACTTTATAAATCTGTCTCTGGCCTACTGCACCCACTGGCTGACCTGGCTCTGTGCTTCTTACTGTATCAGCATTGCTAACTTCACTCACCAACTTTTTGTTTGGCTGAAGAGAAGACATTCAGCATTTTTTTAATTTTATACTCATACATTTAAGTGTAGTGTTTTTGTTGTTCTATAGATGTGTAGTTTATGTAGGATTTGTCATTTACAGTGTGATTGCAGAGATAAGATTTTGTCTCATTTGCATTTATGTTTGACAAATAATGTATATAGGAGTATTGTACAAAGTGATATTGTCTTAATTAAAGATAAAGTGAATCTGAAGGGTCTCTCATTTGTTTTTTTATTTGGTATTTGTGCAAAGGAAAAATGTGAAGCCTAGTTTGGTTAAAGGACAGATATCATAGTCTAATTGTTTCAATAATTAAAGCTGAAAAAGAAAACACAATTGCAACCAAGCAGGTCTATTATTGTAGACAGGACAGGCGATAACCCTTCTGCAATAAAACAAACATACCTGCCGGAATAGAGTTTTTTAACCTGTCCCCATTGTATCATGGATCTCCTGGGGGTCTGGCAAGCACAAGCTCCATGGACTGGAAGTGTCCTAACAAGCTGGCACCGAGCATGGTTCAGTGATTGCTGTTTTCTTGCATTTCTCTAAACTCTAAAAATGCTTACTGTTTCACTGACTTGTCTTGCCTTGTTTTGGAACATGCAAGATTACTGGTAAGCTTTTACCTGTCAACTTCCCTCAAATAGATGGATACCTTGTTTCAACTAGAGGAAACCCCCAAATACTGAACCCCAGGACCTCACTGAATACATTGTCAAGCTCCTAAGGCTTACAAGCATCTTTCTTTCTTTTTATTGATATTTCTTTTGGCTTTCTATTTTCTGGGATTTACCAATAGTTCTAACTCACCTATCTTTCACGATCCTTTCCAACGATAAGAACCGCAAGATGCATGAACGAGAGCTGTACATACAGCACCGTTCTGCTGTATGGAGAGGGGAGCGGGAGAGCGACGGAGTGGGACTCAGCTGCGCGCTCTCCCCCTTCCCTTGCATTATGATCGCTCATCATTCATCGTCCGTGAATCCGCCAGGATGGATCCACGGACGATGAACGACCTGGGCTGTACACACGCCAGATTCTCGCCCGATATCTGGCTGATGCCGATTATCGGACGAGAAAAATATGACGTGTGTACGCAGCTTAACTAATAGTTAGCTTTGCAGAGCATAATGTAAATAATTCAGCACTTACCTGATTAGGATGAGGTAATGGATGACAATGGAGGGAACCAGCCAGCAGATCTTTCTATCTTTCTACCCCTATATTTTCTACAAAGAAGATTAGAGTTGGTGACAGCTGAATATAAAGGTCGTCATATTCATCTGTAAAAAACAAAATCCGTGACTGGGAACTCACATTTTCTGCAGCGACGTCGAATGTAATTTCTCCATCCAGATCTTCAGACCAAACTATAACTCGCTGCGATTTCAGGAATAGGAATGAGAGAGATTCCAATCTGTACTTACCTACTATATAGCGAAACCATATGAAAGGGATTGTGCTTGGAGGAATCAGTGGGGAAAGAAGACCCTGTTGAGCTGGTGTCCAGTCTGGCATCTAGAGCTGGGGACTGGGAGGAGGAGGCGGTGGGCCCTGAGAAGGAGTGTGGACGGCATTCATTTCCGGCAGCTAAAGTCAGGTACTGGGCAGGCAGCAGCATCATTTACAGCAGGAGGAGGAGACGGTGGGCTCTGAGACGGATCATGGACTACATTAGTATCTTGCATCTATGGTTGGGTACTGGGAAGGCGGCAGCAGTAACAGGCAGTTGGAGGCGTTGGTCCCTGGTACGGAGCGCAGACCACATTGGAGATTGAGACCATAAACTCTATGGACAGTGTAGAAGCTGTATCTAATTGGGACATTAATGGATTAACGAAAATCACACTTTCCATACTTACCATGTAGTGAAACCACATAAAAGGTAAGTATTGTAGCATGATCATTTTCCCTGTTGGAATATTGTTGAACGTTTATGTTGCAGCTGCCAGTTATGTAAACCTAAGAAAAGGAAGGGATAAAAGTCCTTCAGACCTAATCATATTACTCATTGGACTATCCAGTGTCATCTTTGAATTTTTTCATTTTTTTGGGAACATTGCTAGCATGAGCTATGTGCATCTATTCTTAATTGAAAATGTCTGCTTAGTAAGTATAAACTTGGTCTACTCATTCACTATTTTCTTCAGTACATGTCTGACTTCATGGCTCTGCAGCTTTTATTGCATCAAAATTATCTCTGTCCAGCACCAACTCCCCATATTCCTAAAATTAAGGTTCTGTAATGTTCTTCCTTGGACCATGGCTGGAACATTCCTATTCTGTTGTATTTTACTCATCATACTGCCTGGAATAGTCTATGTGGTTATCCCATTGGAATATACGAATACCAGCTCATCATCCTGCCCTGAAATCAACAAAACTTACTCAGTGATACTTTTTCCTATAACAAACATATTCAACTATCTAATTGTCTTCCCCTTCCTTGTGATTCTGCTGTCTTTGGGTTCCACGGTAACTTCCATTCTTCGATATGTGTGGAGAATTCAGAATTCATCCAGTCTAGATTCTTCCCACTTGAAGGCTCATCTCAAAGCCATCATCACAATGACTCTTCTTCTTCTGCTGAATGTTTCATATTATATAGCCCAGATCATACTGACCTGGGGCTTGTTTCCAGATTGCACCCCTGTCCGTTTCATGAGTGTGTTGATGTATTTTTCTTTTTGGGCATTGCAAGCCCTTACACTTATAGTCAGGATTAGGAAATTGCATGCTCTATGTTCTAGGAATCCCTGCAGCACGCATCTGAATGGAAATTAAACCACGAATGAGGAGGATGGACATGCTGTTTAATCTAATCGAGGACACATTATACTGTATGTAAGGCGGAGTTGTAGTTTGGGGTACCATATCCTAATTATTCATTACACACTGTTTATTCTTTTCCAAAAGCAGTAAATTTAGATTCACAAGACTTTCAAGATGCCTAATATCAAACAATTAGTATTATGATAAAACCAAATTTATTAAGATAATTAAAAAAAAAACTTGCACTATTAACAACTTAGTTTCAGTCATTGCACAGACATTAGAAATCCCCATTCATTCTTGATGAGTGAGAATCCATAACTAAATCAAATGTAACAACTTCATTAGAAAGTTTTCATATAAAACAGCAACATTAAATATTGAGTCATTCATTTGCAGTTACATAACTCTTTATTTTATATTGTTAGTTTTATCAATAAACAGTATTTAAAGCTTATTTCTACATAGAAGATACTTAGCGGTATAAAGGACACGTAGAGGACAAATCAAGGATACGTTGTGTTACTAACAATTTATAACAGTGACTAAGCTGCTAAAAACTGGAAATATTTGAGACTTAAATTCATAAATTGCACATCAATTAGAAATTTCTATCAGAAAATTGGTAATACATAAAATGTCTTGTGTAACTCCTAATATCAGATTTTGTAATGCTTTAATGTAACCTAATTATTACATTATAACAACATTACATGGAACATAATAAAATAAAGAACCTCTGATATTTTACTTTACCTGTTTAATGTTCTCCATAAATGTTTTCATTGTTCTAAATTTTGCTTTCTCTAAATTTTATATTTATATATTTCTAGTGGACTTTTCTTGACGTTGTAGAGATAATAATAAGACTAACATAGGTCTTTGATGATCAGACACACACTTGTTATAAAATAACCCAAATTAGAAATAATCCATTTTACTATTATTGTTTTAATCCTACAAATCAAATAAAACATGATTTTCTTATTTGTTGTGGAACAAAGAGTTATATAAAAATAGATATTTAGACACGCAGACAAACATAGACCCATATATATTTACATGGAAAATATATATATATAGAAAATCTGTCTCTTTACTGCACCGTAAATGTAAATGTTTAGTAAAATCAACATCATTATTTTTAAACGTTGCAACATAAACTCACTGAGATTTGAAAGCAATGTCACCACCATTTGACTCCAGGATATACAATTTGTTTGGTGATGTCCTGACAGGTGGAAGACATAAATATATATATACTCGTACAATCCTTGTTGTGCTGTGAATACTGAATACAGTAATAAACTGCAATATGAATTCCTAAATTAATTACTATTATTTTTTCTTTAACTACTATTTAATTACAAAATTTATAAAACTAATAATCATAATTGAAACCATTAGTTGTTGCTCTAGTCACTATCACTAGTCATCTATCATTGACCTACATCCTACAATTGTTTTAATGCTAAAAGCCACCTGCCATTGAAGGTTCCAATATTATGGTTCTACGACTCCTCCTGGATCTAATCTTCAGCTTCAACAGCTCCATTCTCATTCTATTCTCACTAAATGTGGGTGAAGTCTTGGGAATGCTTAGCTGGCTGATAATTTTAATATATCCTACTGGTCAATCCATAATCCTAATTGCAGGCAACCCCAAACTGAAAAAAAAGCTGATGGCTAAATAAAAGAAAGAAACAAAAAAGTCCCATTTTTCAACTTATAGACTTTCTAGACTACATAACTAGCCTCTAGATCTAAGGCCATTATTTGTAATTTTGTATGGGGTTGTGTCCCCATGTCCCATTGAGATGATTTGTCTTTATCTGTAATGAAGATACACTAACACAATGTAAGTTAATCATCTTACAGTAGGTTACGGTGCAGCTATCCACATTAAGCGTAGGTAATGTCTGCTGCAAGTGCTTAGTCAGCTTTAAGGGATATAGTGCTGGGTTGGTGTTGGGTATCATCCAATGGTATGATAATAATCATGTTGATATGCTTTTTTTTAAAAAACATGAATGATGAGCAGCTATATCATTAATACTGGATAGACCTTCAGAAAGACCTTTACATATTCAAAACACATCATACTGACAACAAACTGATCATTTGCATCCTCAGATACTTCAGTGTCACCCTGGTACAGAGAACATAAACCATCGCTCTTTGTAGCAGTGACTCAACAGATTAGAGAACTTTTGGAATAACTTTCAATCATGTCTCTGGGAGATTCCACCATTCCTATCAGCATGGGTGTACCAGAAATCACTCCAAACACCTTATATTGACTATCTATCTGAAAGGTTGGTACAAAGGGAAAAGTCCAACAGTCCGCTATCTGATCTTGATGTGATAAGGTCTGCTTTGACATTCACTAACATGTTTTTGCAGTGCGTACTGATTTCTGATCGTCTCATATAATACGTACACTCAATCACAATCCTCCCGAAAGAATTATATTTATAGCATTTTGTGATTGTTTTATTTAATTTGAATACACGTTTTTGGCAAACCACTCTGCTTTCAACATATTACTGCATAAGACTATTCAACTTTTTTCATTATTTGTTACAAAGGGTGAAACAAATGGTATAAGCTTCTACAAATCTGCTTTTGTTGGTGTCTGGATTTTTTATTGCTTTTTGATAAGCCTTGCTTTTATTTGTATAATTCATTTTGACCATCCGGATAATATCACAGTACTCATCAGTGGCACTGACTTATAATATTAGTTTTAATGATGTATTTAATATGGTAATGTTGTGTTTGGTTGTTGTTTACCCTTCACTGTGACTTACTTCTGTATCACACTCATTGTAGATTTACTTCTGAAACACATGTGGGGTATCATGAGGAACGCCCCTCCGCACAACTCCCAGCCACAGACTGGCGGTCTGGTGCGGGCCGCTGGTACCATGGTGTGTTGTGCATTGCTGGGTTTAAGTTGCTGTTTGGTTGTTGTTGGTCAGGTTTTATCAAAGTTTAATTATCGTTCCATTTTTCTAGTAATTAGTTTGAAAAGATAAAAGTAAGGCTGCTGGTAATGGTGGTGGTCACTTGGATTGGAGTTATTCTGACCTCAGATAAGAACTGAATTTGAGTAATCGAATTATTGATCCTACATCACTATCCTTGTCATTGACAGGTGTAAAATGGCTTTCTAGTATCACCATAAAGTGATATGGTCTTTTACCAACTATAATCAAGAGGAAATAGGGATAGACAGGCTTTTATAGGCAAATGTATTGTTTGTGTTTATTTAGTGAACAAGTACATATCACCTTGTTGCAACAGAGACCAACTAATTTAATCAAAAATACAATCTATCTGAATATAAAGTGACAATAAAATATCTATTTGCATAGATTAGTTTTGCACAATATTTTCTTGTTTCGGATTTAAAGTAAAAAATCTCCCAGTGCCTGACGCGTTTCGCCTTTTGGCTTCTTCCGCGGCCAAATAAGATCAGAACTATAGCTAAATATTAAGACAGTTCATTATCATAAAATATACATCTATGTATAAAAAGCAGATTATACAAAAATGATTTTAATATATCTACTTACATTTAAGATAATATTGTACGAATCAGATGATATTTGTAAAGTTAGGAGTATGAATAATAAACTAAGTAATTATTGTGTGAAATTACTCACCATGAGGACTGGCTACAATGTATAAAGGAAAGGGTACTGGGAAGGATTGTTTAAACAGCTATCTTACAATAGATTGTATTATTTGGTTAAATTAGTTGGTCTCTGTTGGAATCGGGCCATATGTACTTAATAACACTAAACTAAATAAACACAAACAATACATTTGCCTATAACAGCCTGTCCATCCCTATTTCCTCTTGATTATAGTCTTTAACTATCAGGCTAGGCAAATTTAAGTTTTAGGTATACCTATTAGAAACTCTTCCTATATATTTACACTTGGTATTTTACCAATTAAGATACAGTGGGGTGTAAGACCATCAGACTAGACATAAATATTTCTAATACTTAATAATAAGAATAACGAGCGGTAGAAAAGCGGTAACGTCTCATGTACCTACGCGTTTTGACAAACAGCTTCCTCAAGGAATCTGCGAGCCGCATTAGTTGACTATACGCAGAAAAATAATGACATGTACAGTGTACAGTCACCTAATGTGGCTCGCAGATTCCCCGAACAAGCCATTTGTCAAAACGCGTCAGGATATGAGACGTTATCGCTTTTCTAACGCTCATTATTCCTATTAATAAGTATCATGGATATTTATGTCTAGTCTGATGGTCTTACACCCCACTGTATCTTGATTGGTGAAAGACCATATCATCTACTTGTTTCACTCATTTACTGAATTATGAATTTGAATATAACTCGCTGAATTTACTACCCAAATGCCAAAAACGCCTGTTTATTTCTTCCTTTCATCTTACACCTATGGTATGCATCCAGCATTCATGGGGCTGGTAAGTCAAACCTTGTAAAATACAATAGGAGTCTAAGAGATGCTTTTTTTTTTATATTTGGTAAATAAATACATAATTATATCTGAAAAAGAACTGTAAAAAAACTGTAGTTACTAATCTCTGATGGGGACTTGGGTCTTTACATTTTTGAAGAGTTATGAATGTCTTTAACTTCTGATATAGTGTGTTGGATGCTTGCACCATCTTCTTGAAGCTGAGGTCCCACTCCTCAACCACTTTGTCACCACGGGGCCAGCCTGACCTATCAATCAGTGAATGTAGCCACAGCACACAGGGAAAATGCAGATATTCAACACACAAAAGTTATTTGGATGCCATTCAGTCCTTGACTATTGTAACTCTTTAGGGGAGCAATGATCATGGTCACCAAATATAAATGCTGAAAAATATTAGACTAATATTCGACCTAGTTTGCTTTTAATATATTTCATTTTTTAGAATGACACTAATTTTAATGGTGAGGTAATTTGTAGAAAATGATTTAGATATATACATGATATTGTATATATCTGTTGATGCTATTGGAAATGCAATGTGCTTGTCACATTCGTTGAGAAGAACCAAACTACAAAAAAAAAATCCCATTGCTCCATTGCATTCCCTTTATTTTCAAGAAGGATTAGGGCAGACATATTTATAATTCAGCCTGGGTACCAGTCTATAGATACAAGTGGACACCACAAGAGCTAAAAATATATAACACATGTTTAGGGCTTTTGTGATGCCATTTGTGGCAAATAAGCTTGGCATTATCAAAGTTTGCATCTGTACTGAGGGATATTTTATTAAAAATAATATTTCTACAAAAATATATAAAAAAGGCCGGTCAGATTATGCTGTTAGGGGAAATAGAATATGAGTTGCAGCTTTGACTTGTGGCCTAATTATTGTTGTAATGACATTAATCCTATTACCCATTATTCTCAATGAGAGCTCTTTTAAGTTATGGCCCCCTTTCCAGGATGAACAAAGGAATCCCAGAGCCCAAACATATACATTTTATACAATCGTTAAGCATAAATAGCTCATGATTTCAGTTGGCTTCATTTTATGTCTTCTTTTTGAATTAAAATCCATAAATCCAGAAATGTTTTTTAATTTGAGTTTTGGATAGAGTTTGGAAGGATAAGAATCCCAATGTGTTATTACTGCTATCCAAAGCACCGCTTACAATATTTCCCCTTACTTCCTAGTCTGATGTCAGTGTTTTACCAAAAAGGAAGGTAAAATCTGCAATAGGGATACCGGCAGAAAGAAGACAAACAGGGTTTGCTTCCAATGTTAGCATATTCATGCTTATGTCATAAATTATACATACCAGGCCTTTGTCTATCCGTAATTCCCACTAATTGACTGGTTCAAACAAATCACATTAAGGAATGTTCACAGGTTCTGAAAGTTCATTAGTGCCCTCTGCTCTATTCATCTGACCTAAGACACAACCAATATCTTATAATTGCTCAGGTGACTATGATCGGCATCACATTCACAGTATTGTATGCAGTCTTTAGAAAGAAATCTAATTTTTATCAGCTCCAACACAGAGCCCAGAGTTGTTCTGTAAATGTTGACAAGTTGTGAATAAATCCAGGAAAGCAGCAATAAACAAGCTTGATCAGGACATATCCCCAAAGGCTTATGATGCATAAATTGACAAATGGCTTTTCCATTGGAAGGACAATCAGTGACATCGCTGAATATTTACCGGTTGCTTCTATGACCACCATCCACCTCACATACACATATAATGTGACTACTAGATGTGCTTATTAGATGTGAATTGCTCAGCAGATGTACAGACTTCGCTGGAATTTATAAATCACATGCTGCTGAACTGTTTTCATAAACTATTCTAAATATTGCAGAGGAAGCTTAGGGGTTGGTAATACAAAGGAAAATGATGTTGCAGATCATTTGCTCAGATTTGCATTTGACCGCCACGTATTGTCACAAAGCTCACCTAAAGGCTTTTAAATCTTCTTGCTGGTTTCACAATCAACACAAGCCTTGGAGGAAACCAATATTGGCTAAGGGATAATTGTTTCCACAATGGAGTGGCAGTTGTGGATATCGGCTTTATTAATAATTATTTTTATTTTTATTTCATGTTGTGTGGTGTTTTTGCACTGTAAAAACCATTTAAAAGCAGATTACATTGTAATCTGCTTTTAAATTTCCCTCCCTGACACACCCCCATACATCACCAATCACATCACCCGGAAGATGACTCATCCTAGCGGGTGATGTGAGGGGGGGATTTCCCGTCTGCCTCACACAGACGCTGGAGCTGCTCTGCATCTCCAGAGAGATTCAATGCACAGTGTAGGACTTCTGCATTGTGCTTCACATGTCACTGCAGATGCCAGCAGCAATAGCAAATTCCGGGGGTGTCCACTATTGCTGCTGGCATCTGCAGTGAGATGTGAAGCACAATGCAGAAGTCCTGCATTGTGCTTGGCATCTCAATGCTGATTCGAGCAGCGGCGTGGCCGGGACCCGGGTGGTATTACTCAGTAATCTGCTTTTAAATTTCCCGCCCAGCCATGCCCCCAACGGACCGGCGTCCCGGCTTCACAAGAGGACCATCTGATCGCCGCTGGAGTGTGGGGAAAAGGTAAGGGGGGCTCTTAAAGTTACCCCGAGTGTGACTCGGGGTTACTGCTTTTTGCATTTAAAAGCCACCCCGAGTCACACTCGGGATTACTGCTAGGGAGGTTAATGTTATGTCTTCTTTCTGAATTAAAATCCATAAATCCAGAAATGTTTTTTAATTTGAGTTTTGGATAGAGTTTGGAAGGATAAGAATCCCAATGTGTTTTTACTGCTATCCAAAGCACCACTTACAATATTTCCCCTTACTTCCTAGTCTGATGTCAGTGTTTTACCAAATAGGAAGGTAAAATCTGCAATAGGGATACTGGCAGAAAGAAGACAAGGGTTTGCTTCCTATGTTAGCATATTCATGCTTATGTCATAAGTTATACATATCGGACCTTTGTCTATCCGTAATTCCCACTAATTGACTGGTTCAAACAAATCACATTAAGGAATGTTCACAGGTTCTGAAAGTTCATTAGTGCCCTCTGCTCTATTCATCTGACCTAAGACACAACCAATATCTGGTAATTGCTCAGGTGACAATGATCGGCATCACATTCACAGTATTGTATGCGGTCTTTAGAAAGAAATCTAATTCTTATCAGCTCCAACACAGAGCCCAGAGTTGTTCTGTTAATGTTGACAAGTTGTGAATAATTCCAGGAAAGCAGCAATAAACAAGCTTGATCAGAAAATATCCCCAAAGGGTTATGCTGCATAAATTGCCAAATGGCTTTTCCATTGGAAGGACAATCAGTGACATTGCTGAATATTTACCGGTTGCTTCTATGACCACCATCCACCTCACATACACATATAATGTGACTACTAGATGTGCTTATTAGATGTGAATTGCTCAGCAGATGTACAGACTTGGCTGGAATTTATAAATCACATGCTGCTGAATAGTTTTCATAAACTATTCTAAATATTGCAGAGGAAGCTTAGGGGTTGGTAATACAAAGGAAAATGATGTTGCAGATCATTTGTTTGCTCAGATTTGCATTTGACCGCCACGTATTGTCACAAAGCTCACCTAAAGGCTTTTAAATCTTCTTGCTGGTTTCACAATCAACACAAGCCTTGGAGGAAACCAATATTGGCTAAGGGATAATTGTTTCCACAATGGAGTGGCAGTTGATAAATATCCCATATAATCTCTTCAGTTTGATCATCGGATGTACCCTGCCCTTTGTCATGACATTCATTTGCATTGGGCTGAGTGCTTGGTCCCTGATAAAACATATGTGGACAATCAAAAAGAACCAGTGTCAGTTCAGCACCTCTCCATCAATTGTAGCACACATCCGAGCAACCAGGACAATGCTTCTCTGCGCCTCTCTAAATCTGTGTCTGTTTTTAAATGCAGTCGTCTTCTTGAAATCATTTGGAATTTTTTTGGACTTATTTGCTTCGTTTTTTTTAATTTGTTACCCCACGTTTCAGTCTGTTATTCTGATCACCGCTAATCCAAAGTTGAAGTTTAGATTGCAAATAAAATGTTTTCAATGAGATTTATTTACTAAGGAATTTTAGGTTGTGTATTATGACCTTGTGTGGGCATTTTCACGTGGCCTAATTAATGTGGGGAAATGTCACTTTTTAGCCTTTTTTAGACAATATATATGAATAAGAACAATTTTAGCACAGTTTGTGCAGTAGTGAATTAGTATTAGTTGCACATTTACTTTTTCTAACTTTTAACTAGTTAAACTAAGTCTTAAATGTTATTTTCCATCTGCTCTAAATATATGCTTAATGCATATATTGTGTGCAATATATCATTTGTTTTATAAAAATTGTATAAATACCTTCACTGCTTTTTGTAAATTAAACTGAAAAAAATACTATTTCCAAAGACAGTTTTTAAAAAAATACAATTATATCATCATTGAATGGCTCCTCTTTCTGAAGATGATAGACTATCATGGCAGAACCAGAAAGTGATTCAGCTAACCTGGAATGGATTTCATTTTTTTTATTTGGAAAATGTTTTCAAACTAGATCCGTGACTGGTGTGCTGGGTCCCTCAGGTTCACCCATGATAGTCTATCTTCTCCAGTCTTAGAGATCTTTCATAAATCAGACCATATGTGAAGCATAGGGACATGTTGTTATTTGTAGTTAGAATTTCCAAGTCTGTGCATACATATTCTGGCTGGACATGCTGAGAGGTTTCACGTTAGCTAGAGGACCACAGCTTTATTAAAACTTCTGGGGATGAACTATATATCCTGGCTTCCCACCCTCTACACTGCCAGACAACCGGACTCGAGAGTGAACTTTTGGCTAAAAATCATTAAGAATTTAACCCAAGGATTATTAACGCAAGCTTTCCAAATGTATCCCAGATAATGTATATTAGTGAGCATGAACTTAAAGTTGGTTTGTGTTTTTTTTCTGGGTTGACGTGGGGGGTTATGTGACATCTGCTAGCTTTCTTGAAGTCTAAAAACAAGACCACAGGGAATGCAAACCACTGGTGGAAACATAGAATACTGCTTTAATTTATTTAAAGTGGAACTAAAGTAAAAAAAAAAACAAAACCCAATCAAGAGGTTTCTTTGATCGGGTTCTGCATCTCCCCGGTATCCTTCTTTGGCCCGGCAAGGCCGGGCGCCGCCATCTTCTTCAGTCTATTTTCGGGTTCATCTTCATTCGTTACCTGAACTCACATTGCACAGGCACAAGATCGGGTGAAGTAGATAGGGAAAATGCGCTGATCTCACTGCTCATGCGTGAGATCTGTATTTTTTTTTCTCCTATTAAAGAAAAGGTTCCAATCTCTGGCATGCTCAGAAGGAGCAGCCACAGCCTCCCAGGATGGGTGATGTAGGTATCCTGGCTGACTCTGCGCACCCGTTCTGTGGGCGGTGCTGCACCACTTTTTTTTAAAAATGAAAAGTGTTGCAAATAAAAAAAAAAAAATAATGTTTTACTTCGTAATAAAGGCTTGTCTATCCTTTTATTTAAAGTAAACATTTTAAGTTTAGGTCCGCTTTAACTTTTGTATGGAGCATATAAATTCCTTATTGTAGTGAGCAACTATGGTACGCATCCCTTAGCAGTTTTTTATCATTAATATTATTTCTTTAAGAAGAATCCTCACAATCATAGAGTAAGTTATTGTAATGTGCACGTCAAGGTAAAAATAAACCTTCATCATTTTGTTATAAATAATTTGATAAATAAAGGTGATAATATTTGGAGGCTTTACTTGCACTGCTCTTTATGCCTCAATGTGTCAGTCACATCAGTGCATGCTTTAGTAGATCAATACGGAAATTGCAATCATTGGTGTTAGTGGAAATACACATTGGAGGAATATCTAGGTTGTTCATAGCAGTTTCTTTCTGCTCGTGTGTAGTTTTACAGGAAATGTTGTCATTAGGTCCTGCTCTTACACTTAGCTTCCTTCGTCTAGCATACTGACCTTTGCCTATGTACAATTAAATCTGAACAATCGCAGAACTTGAAGCAGAAAGAGGAGCCATTCACTAATGATGTATTTATATTTTTTAGAAATTGTCTTTGGTAATAGTAATTTATTTCAGTTTAATTTGCAAAAAGTAGAAAAGGAATGTTTATAAAACAAATGATGTATTGTGCACAATCTATGAAGTAAACACATATTTAGAGAAGATAAAGGTACATAAAAATTAAGATAAAATTATTTTATTAAGTAAACTTTATTTTACTAAGATAAGTCGAGTGGCTAATTAAAAATGTTCACTTTTAGGGTTCACAGGATTTATATTCAATGTACTCTGGGTCAGTAATTTTACTAATGACAACATTTGCATATTGAACAATTACGCTTATATACACTTATACACTTGTGATCACACAAACCTTCAAATGAGTGGATGAAATAAACTGGCTGATTGGCATTGATTACTGAATGTACTGTGCAAGGGAAACAATCCATTAAATTCAGTTTCTGTACTCAACAAAAAAAAAATATCAAATTTTACAACTTAATAGAAATTCAGTCCCAAATACTACTAAATAACAATACACATGTGCTTATTTGGAGTATTTCTAGTGTGTTATCTCTTGAACAATAGGTTTTTCTCTAAGGTTTTTTTTTTTTTCATCCACAATTACTTTGAAATATATTTTCCAACGTCAAACAAGTGAACATGGAGACAATTTGCATGTATATCCTATCTGTGAGCAGATGTAGCTTGGGACTTATTCTGCATCCAGACTACAGGTGACACAAGAGCTCAGGCTCACAGCACACAACCACAGGATGAATTTTGCTTTCTGGATGATTTTGTTGGTCATTGGAGTCTTGGAAAGTATAACAGGAATACTTTTAAACACTGCTATTGTGGCTGTACAGATAAACGTTGTGAAAAACAAACTAAGATCCAACCCCAGTCATCCACTGACCATCACCATGGGGCTGGTGAATACACTTCTCTTATGTATGTCCATCATTTGGGTCATGTTGTACATGACATGGTCTCCAATATCTAAAGCTATAGAAGTGATCAATTTTTTCGTAGTTGCAGCATCTTGGTTCATGTTCTTCAGCTACTGGCTTACTGCTTGGTTGTGTGTCTATTACTTTGTCAGTGTAACAAATTTCCACCAACAGATTGTTGTTTGCCTAAAGAGGACTTTTACATCTGCCCTGCCATATCTTCTGCTGATATCAGGGATGGGATCATTTGCCCTAAGTTTTACGTCCCTTTGGGATGCCAGAGTTAAACTAGAAAATAAAGACAATATTACTCTTCATGCTACAGCCATTATTCCATATGGTTTCAGCAAGCTGTTCATAATATTAGCCACTCTTTTCGGATGTTGGATTCCCTTCGCACTCACATCCATTTCCATAGGATTGACATTGTCCTCTATTTTAAGACATGTATGGAGACTAAAGCAAAATAATTTCAATTGTTCTGCTCCGCAACTGAAGGCTCATCTTAATGCTATCCGGACCATGGTTCTGCTCTTTTTGCTTTGTACTTCATCATACATCATGGCATTATTTGCTTTTGAAGTGGAATTTTCCTCAGATGATATATATTTACTTAATTGTTTGTTTATTATGTCCTATCCAACCGTAGAGGCTGTCATCCTCATCCAGGCCAGCTCAAAGCTCAAGAAGATGTTTCAAATAAAGTGCAGTAGACAAGAAATCCCGATGAGAACATAAAATGGGACTCATGACTTTAATGGCAGAATCATCTAATTACCTTTATGTGGCATTTTATTTAACTGAAGCTGTTATTTTATAGAATGAGGAAGAGTCAGAACCTCAATTCAGATTTTATTGCTGTTTGTTTTTCAATTCTTTAGGTTTCTACCTACCCCATGTCTATAGGACAGAAAAGGAAGAGGGTCAAATTTGGTGCTGTTTTTGACTCCATTTATAAAGCAGAGAATCTGACATTCCCTTAAACATTCCCAGATTATTGAAACATATGAACCTGGAACATTCCTATAAGGGAATATCTGATCCCCCGTTTTATATAAAGAGCCCATTGTCAGAAAAATGTCCGTTTTATGATTCTAACCATTCTCATATAAAAAAAATAATAAATATTTAGATGTTTAAGGTGGTGGTGTGTGTTGGGGGGTTTTAAATGTAGAAAGTCTTTTTATTATTATAATTGGCTAGTTTTGCCCATAAGTAATGTAACAATGTTTACTTCAATTTTCTCAACAAAAAAATATCTTCTTCCTTTCTTGATTTCATTGTAGAACAATCAGTCTTAGTATTCCCTGAACTACATATTCAGATATCCAAATAAAACATATTAGTCATATATGTCAAACCAATTTGCTGTGCAACATTTGAGGCTGGGCAAAGTTTAAAGTTTGACAAACCCAATATTAGAGGTGAACTCTATTAATGTCTAGGAGGAATGAAGGGTCCACTTTAAGGATCAATTTTTTTTCTGATTGAATGTTCTCATTTGATTTCCCCAAGAATAAAATGCTGTTAGTGTATTTGATTCTGGGAGAATATAGCCTAGAAGAGAAATGTAATCCTGTAAGTGGAATATTTATTATGGTTTCAAACAGGACAAACGTATGGAGCGTGTTTAATAAATGGAAGCCACATTGGAAGGGTCACAATTCTGTAACACAATTTTTATCATTGCTAGAATATATTATTGTAGAGTCTAAGACATTCTAAGATTTATGAGCCACTATTGTATGGGTTTTGTTGTTTCTTTATCAATAATGCTCTGATGAATGTTAATTATCATTGTTTCTTCTACCATCTCAAGTTGTTAAATCTGTGACCTGTTATCAATTACCTGGTGGAGGGAATAAAAATAAAAGTTTATTTTCAAGCTTCCTATGTAGAATCTTAATTTGGATTTATATTGACCTTGGGCTGATTGTGTGCATGTTGGCGTTTTTTTGGTAACAGCTGTATGCAATGACCTCCAATTACCAACCCGCGGCCATCCCAACTGGTGCTAGATCAGGGTAGCAATTGTACCAGGGTGAATTCATTATAGAAATATGGGCTTTTCCTTTACCAAGATGAATTATTCCCTTACATGGAATATTTCTTGTAGATTGTGATACAAATTCACTTTGTTAAGAATACCAATTGTATTAATGAACTGGGTGGCTGAGCTTGCGTTCTCAATTTCATTCTCAAAGCTAACTGAAATATCAAATGTGCACAAAATTCAAACAATAAGGGGAGAAAAATAAAAAAAAAAAACAAGGATTAAAGACTCAATCTAGGATCAGATGTGAATTATCAATGGATTTGATTTATTATATTGAGATATAATATTCCCGGGGTTAAGAGGGTCAGCAATAAATAAAAGTGGTTATATTGCCAAGATATCTGCCTGAAAATATTTTAGAATTCAAGAAATTTAAATATTGGGTCCATCTAGGGTGCCATTGAATTTTGTGATTTCACCTTTTAAGCCACTTGCAAGAAATCTGCTATTGAAACTAACTGGTCCAAAGTTTCATTTTTTCCCAGGCTGTTGGACGTGGCAACATTGCTGCTTGTTCTTTCAGATGTTACATACAGCATTCAGTGGTGGTTTGTAATCCCAGCCGATGGTGTTTGTACAATGGAATCTATAAATGTGAAAAAATGTCACAAGCACTTGAATGCTAATAAGTGACATTCTGATACTAATAAATTATATGATAATTGATATATAAACCTGTTTTTAGTCTCTATCACAATATTTTTTATTCACTAAAGGTCCACATGAAATTCTACTCACCATCCCAGAAACTTTGGTGACAATAATATATACTAGATATACTTATCTTATATCTTCAAGTTCCTGTGCTTTGCCTTCAAATTCCTCCACAGTTCTCGTCGCACCTACATTTCTGACCTGGTAGAATCACCCCCCCCATCTGCTTTCTTCGCTCCTCCAATTATTATTATTATTATTATTTATTAATATATATTATTATTATTATTATTAATAAACAGGATTTATATAGTGTCAACATAAAATAGGGGTAGCAAATGACAGACAGTTACAGACAGTGACACAGGAAGAGAGTAGGACCCTGCCCCGAAGAGCTTACAATCTAGTCGGTTGGGGGAAGTCTCACACAATAGGAGGGGAGATATGGAGTGGTGGGAAGTAGAGAGTGTTTTAAGTGACAGAGCAAGACGAGTAGGCATGTTTGAAAAAGTGTGTTTTGAGTGCTCTTTTAACCTCCCCAGCGGTAACCCTGAGTGTCACTCGGGGTAGAAAAAAGTTGCTACAAGTGGTAACTCCAAGTCACGGGTTGGAACACCTATGGAAGGTTAGTAAATAGGGCGCTTACCTGATTCATCGGGGTCCCCGTGCTGTGGGACCTCGCCACGATCTCCATCTTCTTTCTTTTTTCTTCTTCCTGCTTCTGCATCTGATGAGTCAGTGGGGGAGTTCCCGGTGATGTTGGTGCATGTGTATGTCCCAGCCGGGTGGGGCGGGAAATTCAAAATCCATTTGTATTGTATTCAATACAAAATAACTGTATTGAATGCAATACATTGGATTTTTTGGTGTAAAAGTGGTACATTGTTTTCAAGAACATTTATTTTACAGTATATATAATAGTATGAGTATAATATGTATTTTTTTAAATTACATTTTTTTAAATACTTTTTTTTTAAATATATAAATTTTTTAATGTATTCAATTGTTTTTAAATGATTTTGTGTTTCAAACGTTATTATACTCATAATAATATATTATACTGTAAAATAAATTTTCATGAAAAACTATGTACCACTTTTAGACATATAAAACCGGAAGGAAATGAACTGCTAGGGAGGTTAAATGAGCCGTATGTAGGAGCAAGCTGAAAAGGATCAGGAAGACCATTCCAGAAAGTTGGGACAGCTCTAGAAAAGTCTTGAAGCCATGCATGTGATGAAGTCATTAGTAAGTCATTGGAGGAGCCAAGAGAGCAGCTAGGGGAGTATTTTTCGACCAGGCCCGAAAAGTAGGAGCTTGAATTTGATTCTCAGGTGAAATGGAAGCCAATGAAGGGAACTACAAAGAGACGTAGTAGAAGAAGAGTAGTGGGAAGGATGAATGAGTCTGGCTGCAGCATTCATAATAGATTGTAGAGTCGGGTTAGGGGAATACCAGAGAGGGGGAGGTTACAGTAGTCCAAACAAAAGAGATTATAGGAGCGTGAACAAAGAGTTTCCCCTTACTTCCTAGTCTGATGTCAGTGTTTTATCAAAAAGGAAGGTAAAATCTGCAATAGGGATACCGGCAGAAAGAACACAAACAGGGTTTGCTTCCTATGTTAGCATATTCATGCTTATGAGAACAGTGCGGTTTCCCTTAGGAAAACCAGATTTGGAAAGGACTTTTCAGGTCAGGCTTATATACATAAATTACATTAAGAAATAAAACCAAAATAAATTTTAAAATATTTCAATCAAAGTAATCAAAGTATCATCATAGTATATAATCAAGACAGATAATTACTGTCCAACAATTTCCTACATAACGCCATTGTAATTATAAATAAATTATAATACTTCATCACAATAAAACATACATAATACTAATAGGCTTACATGAAGTGCTAGTAGCCGTCTCCACAAATCTTTCTCAGTCAATGTTGTAGCAAGGCACAGCGAAGCGCAAGGAGGGATGCAATTCAATGTATTAATTTTAAATTATGAAAAATTTAGATATGAAAAGAAAGATATATCCACTTCTGATTCATTGCTTCTAGCTAAATAATTCATTTCCAATCTATATAATTTACTCCTTAATTTATCAAGGAGCCTAGAGGAGATACTAATATATCTGTTTAATAATTAATCATCTAGATAGCCAACTTTGTTCCAGTTTTTAATCCAAGACTACTCAGCATCTTGTGGGCTATTCAGGATTAATTAGACTCCTTTAGTCTTTATTACCTCTGTTGCTTGTTAGCATCTGGTAATCTATTGACTTTAAAATACAAATGGCTCCTACAAACTATCAACTTGTCCTAGCTCCTTATCATATATAGAAGGCTAATAAATACTTAATACCAGCATCACAGTCATATTCCCTCTTAAAGAGAGTGGGGGTAGAGTCCATTGCCATAGGGCTAGCAAATATCCTTAAACAAGAAAATCTGCTTAAAGTATCAGTGCACATCCAGTGTGAAAGGTTAAATAATAAAACACTTACCCTTATTAAGGGAGGAAAACTTTTCAATCCTTCTATCTTCATTTGTGACATTACCAACTAAAAAACAAAATTCTTAATTACAACCATATTTCTATCTATATATAGACCACTAATATTCTGAATAGTAATAAAACTCACTTTATCAATAAATTGGTAACCACCATACAGAGATTATTGTCCATGCTTTAGATTATTCTGATATATATTATAAATACTTTTTGTGCCTCAATTGAACCACTAATAACAAGAAAAAGGAAAAATTGAGATTTTTATCTAATAAATTGCCTAAAATCACATTTATTAATGCCAACCACCTATGACTATGAAAAGTATAGACTCTGCTCACCTAGTAATAGTGTAAAATATCCAGGATCACTACATCTACTGCCCAAAGCAGAAACCCAGGATACTTTGAGTCAAAAAAATGTATAAAATAAGTTAGCAAAAACCAGCACTGCAGTGAGCCAATTAGCCTTGCTCAAAAATGTAAACAGCCTACCTGGTGTAGAAATACCATACGCATACAGAGTCCTGAGCATCTGATATGGGAGCCTTGGATACTAACCTCGTGCCTGTCACCCCGCCGGTCTTATCGTGTCGGCATCACACGTGGTGGGAACATCTGTCTAGAGAGAGCCGGAAATTTTCTGCACGCACAGGAATCCCATAGGACGAGTGCGTACCACGCATCCCATGACGTCGGGAAAATCAGCAAAAGAATAACTTCATTTTATCCTTGTTGGAGTATATTCTTACAAGAAATGTATTTACTTTTGCAGATAAAACCTACCTCCCGATACAGGGGGTAGCAATGGGGACCTGTTGTGCCCCCACTTATGTCACCCTGTATCTGGGGGGATGGGAAAGGAAACTCCTCTCAGATGAGTCCTTATCAATGTACTTCCACCACATCTTATTCTGGCGGTGTCACAGAATAAGGGGGAAAGGGAGGAACACCAGAATCAAAACAGGAAGATAATGACAAGGGACTAGACCTCCAAGCTAGGGAGAAGGAAATGGTCACCACCTACAGAAACCCTAAATCTGGCCCTGACTCCTGTCAGTATGAATAGACCCTGAAGGTGAGAGGAGTCATACACTGGAACCTAGACCCTCGGAGCCCTGAAATGCCCTAGGAGTAGTGACAGGGTATGAGACTACTGGTTCCTTCCCAGATGAATGAACCAGCGTCTCCCTGAGGTCTAGTAACAACGAGCGCAGGGTAACAACAAAATACAACGAGCAGTAAACTTATCTTCAATAGAAACTGGATGAGCAGGAACTCAGGAGAGGGCAACACACCAATTCTTCCACCTCCAAGCAGTGAATATCATCTGCATTGGCTGAAGTGTGAGGCCAGACTAAATAAAGGAATTGTAATGATAACAAGCTGCAGCTAAGACCAAAGGTGTGGTCATTACCAACAACAACACTGAAACAAGTGAAAGCAAAGAGAATGTCAGATAACCTCACTTGCAGCCAGTCTCTAAGATCTTCTACCCTCAGTCACGGGAGGGACCGTGACAGGCGGAGGTACATTGATGATGTATTTGAGATTGAAGAGTAACTGCTCAAATGATCTAGACTTTGAAAGGGCAGTGAAGGACCTCCAGTTAAGATTACTTAATAAAGGATATAAAAAAAAAACAAGAAAGAAAGATCATTCAGACACCTATTGCCTCAGCAATAGGTGTTACTACCTGAAGTTCCTGTGTGGTATTCAGTTTCCAGTCCTGGTTTCCTGTTTCTGACCTTGGCTTGTCCTGACCGTGCCTGTTCTCTGCCTGCCCTGACCCGGTCCTGTTTTCGCTTTTGAATCTGCCTGTCGATTTTGTACTGCGCCTTTGGTTATTTCCAGCTGTCAGCTGCTACCTGCACGGGTGAGTCTGAGTGCCGAAACCTGGGTGCTGTTTGCAGCAAAGCCTAACACCCTTTGCGGGGTGCTCTGGTGAACACTGGGCGCTACCTTAGACTCTGCGCCTCTGATATCACCTCGGCTAAACGTGCTGGTAGCACAGAGGGTCCACCTCCTGTCAAGTGTCTTGTCCAAGACATTCTATTTACTCAAAAAAATAGAAAACAAAATCCAGAAAAGATTAGAATCTTTACCAGATTTTATAATCAGCATAACATTTTAAAAAACATATGTAGCCAATTTTAGCCAACACTATTATCAGATCCAAAGATTAATAAGTATCTAAACCCGTTTCCACAGATGACTTTAAGGACGCTGCCGTCTTTCTGGGACAAACTTGTCTACAGTCAGTTACAAAAGCAACCTATCAAGGATCCCCAACAGTGTAAGGTATATTTGCTTGTGGAACTTGCTCTCAATGCAAGTGGATCCACAAGGCAAACAACAATTGAAATTCCAGTTAACTATGTATTTGTTCTAAAAAGAAGAATAACATGTAAAACACAAGGAATAATAAATCTAGCATTTTGCAGTTGCATGTGCTTTTGAGTTGGCAAAAACCAGATTTCCATAAATAATGGAAAAATATTAACCCCTTTAAGCCTGCATATGGCCAAATACCATAACTTTAATGTAAACAAAATCAAATTTACTGTACTAGAACACATTCCCCCAGATAGGAGGGGTGGTAACTGGGATCAAATCCTCCTACAGAAAGAGGCTGAGTGGATTTACAATTTGAATGCCACACACTATCTGGGATTAAATTAAACTCATAAAAAATTAGTTTTAAACCTTTCCTATAATGAGTATTTTTTTGCCATGAAGCTGAAGATGGGGCGACAGACAGGAAGTAAGTATCCGAGGCTCCCGTATCAGATGCTCAATACGCTGTATGCATGTGACCTTTCTACTTTTATAAACACAATAAATTATGTGGGAAATTGTTGGACAATAATTATATGTTTTGATCTTTTACTATGATGATACATTTCAATGGAAAATTAATTGTTATTTGTAGATCCCCTTCTCCTGAGGAAGCGGAAACAGATTCCACAAAACGCGTCAAATATCTACTGAGTGCTCTATTTCTAGCACGTGCTTTGGTTTTACATTTTGAATATTATTATTATTATATTTCATTAACTGTTAAAAATGTTGCAGAGGAAGCTTAGGAGTTGGTAATACAAGGAAAAATGATGTTGCAGATCATTTGTTTGCTAAGATTTGCATTTGACCGCCACGTATTGTCACAAAGCTCACCTAAAGGCTTTTAAATCTTCTTGCTGGTTTCACAAACAACACAAGCTTTGGAGGAAACCAATATGGAGGAAAACTTGTTTCCACAATGGAGTGGCAGTTGTGGATATCGGCTTTATTGATAATCCCTGTGGAATCACTTTGAATCTGTCCATATTCCAGATATATTTCAGATATTGGAGGAAAGGGAAGCCCCTGCTAGGCAGTGAGAAGATTTTGTGCAGTTTGACATTGGTGAACTGTATCTTACAATGCTCAGTGTCTGTAGATGCCGTCATATACTCTTATCAGTCTCATATAATTATTTCTAAACAAATATTCTTATACGACTTTATTGTTTTATATTTCCTATTTGAAGTTAGTTTTTGGCATCTAGAATGTCATGACATTCATTTGCATTGGGCTGAGTGCTTGGTCCCTGATAAAACATATGTGGACAATCAAAAAGAACCAGTGTCAATTCAGCACCTCTCCATCAATTGTAGCACACATCCGAGCAACCAGGACAATGCTTCTCTGTGCGTCTCTAAATCTGTGTCTGCTTTTAAATGCGGAAATGCTGTAAATGTTAAAATCATTTCGATTTTTTTTTTACTTTTTTTGCTGGTTTTTTTTTAATTTGCTAACCCACATTTCAGTCTGTTCTTTTTATCACCGGAAATCCAAAGTTAAAATCTAGATGTTTTTGCAAATAAATAGTTTTCAATGGGGTTTACCGAGGAATTTTAGGGTTGTGCATTATCACATTGCAAAGGCATTTTCACGTGGCCTGTTTAATGTGGGTAAATGTCACTTTTTAGCCTTTTTTAGGCGATATACATGAATAAAGAACTATTTTAGCACAGTTTGTGCAGCAGTTAGTATTAGTTGCACATTCACTTTTTCTAACTTTCAACTAGTTACACTAAGTCCTAAATGTTGTTTTCCACTTGCCCTTAAGCCCAGCCGGGTTTAATAAAGCTCTCCAAAACTGGAGATGATAGTTTATCATGGGAGTACCTAAATGATACAGCTAACCTGGAATGGATTTCATTTTTATTATTTGGCAAATGTTTTCAAACTAGATCAATGATTGGCGTTCTTGGTCCCACAGGTTCTATCTTCTCCAGTCTTGGAGATCTTTAATAAATCAGACCCTATGTGTGTAGTGTACGGACATGCTGGTATTTGTAGTTAGAACACCCAATTATGTATACACATATTCTAGCTGGTCATGCTGAGACTTGAGGTTTCATGTTAGCTAGAGGACCACAGTTTTGATAAAACGTCTGGTGAAGAACAACTTATCCTGGCTTGCCACCCTCTATCCTGCCAGACAACTGGACTTGTGGGTGAACTTTTGTCTGGAACATACTAAGAATTAAACCTAAGGATTAATCACTGGTTCGGATTCCTCCTGAATGATACAACTAGGCCCTGATAAAGGGTGATTTGTGATATTGACCTAACAACCCTTAATATACTATTTTACTGTGACAACCGTTATTTTATCTGGGCTGAGACTTTGGATGCTCTCATTCTGTACCATAAATAGGCAGGCTGGGGAGTGTAACTTTTCTAATACCAATCAACCATGTTTGGAATTATTTTTATTAAATAAAACATTGGATTCAACTATTCTTTGGTGCTCCATACACCAACATACACATCAAATATGTTGGGGTAAGCTGCTACTGTTATATGGAAATATAGTAATAAGACAAGCATTCCAAATGTATCCCAGCCAAGCGGTGGTGTTCAAGAACTTAAAATTGTGGTTTGTTTTTTTTTCTTCAATTGGGTCTCACATCATCCCAGTGTCCTTCTTCGGCCCGGCCACCATATTCTTCAGTCGTCTTCCAGAATCTTCTTCATATGTCACCTGAACATCATACTGTGCAAGCATGAGATCGGGTCACGTAGATGGGGAAAATGTGCTGATCTCACTGCACATGCATGGGAACGGCATTTTTTTACTTCCCATTAATGAATAGGTTCATTCTGCTCATGTCCAAGATTGGACATATGCTGAAGGAGCAGCCAGAGTCTCCCCAGAGTCTCGCCATGCGTAATCTGGGTGTCCGGGGAGGCTCTGTGCACCCGTTATTTGGGGTGGTGCTGTTTTCCTTTTTCTAAAGAAAGATGTTGCTTTATATAAAAGTTTATCTACACTTAAATTTTAAATTTAGGTCTGCTTTAGCTTTTATATGGAGCATGAACATTCTGTAGTGAGCAACTAGGGTACACTTAGCAGTTTTTGATATCATAACATCAGAATCTTCACAATCATAGAGCATGTTATTGTGCACAGAAAGGTAAGAACAAAACCTTCATAAATTTGTTATAAATAATTTGATTATTAAAAGTAATATTATTTAGAGGTTTTATTTGCACAGCTCCTTATGTCTCAATGCATCAGTCACATCAGTTCATGCTTTAGTAGATCAATACAGAAATTGCAATCATTGGTGTTAGTGGAAACACGCATTGCAGGAATATCCAGGATGTTATTAGCAGTTTCTTTTTGATCGTGTGTAGTTTTTAGTCCAAGAAATGTTTTAATTAGGTCCTGTTTTTACACTTAGCTTTCATCATACTGACCTTTGACTTTGTACAATTCTTTATCAATAATTTGTATATGTTTTGGCATTACACTTTTAAATTTTGGTTTAAATGAAAGGTTGAGTGTGTAAAAATAGAAATAAATCTAAACAATCACAGAACTTGAAGCAGAAAGAGGAGTCATTCAATGACAATCTAATTGTATTTTTTAGAAACTGTCTTTGGTAATAGTATTTTTTTTTGTTTCATTTTCAAAACGCAGGAAATGTATATATGCAATTTTTATAAAACAAATGATTTATTGTACTCAATATATGCATTAAACACATATTCAGAAAATATAAAGTTACATAAAAAGAAAGATAAAATGATTTTATTATTATAAATAATAATTAATAATAATAATAAT
>NC_092864.1:1979536-1983386 GCF_032062135.1 Pyxicephalus adspersus | reverse complement strand
CGAACTCTATAAAATTCTAGGAGGAATGAAGGTTCCACCTAAAGGATCAACTGTTTTTATATAGTTAATGTTCTAATTCATTTTTTTTTCCCTAGAATTAAATTGTATTGGTGTGTTTGATTTTAACATTTTTGAGCCAATATTGTTTGGATTTTGTTGTCTCTTTCAATAAACTTTTGATGAATGTTAATTATCATTGTTTTACTGCTGTCATGAATAGTTAAATTTGTGATCTGTTACCTAGTGGAGGGGAAAAAAGGTTTCTTTGCAAGCTTCTTATGTAGAACCTTAAGTTGGGTTTCAAATCGATCCTTGTCTGATTGGCATGTTGGCGGTTTTGGCAACAGCTGTATGCAATGACCTCCAATTATTAACCGGTGACCTTTCCAACCGGTGCTAGACCAGGGTAGCAATGGTAATAGCAATTTCCTGTTGACTACAATGTAAAAATTCAGAATTTTCAAAAACTCAGAAGCCTATTAAAACCAATTGATTTCAGTAACTTTTCTTCTTTACCCTTAATGCAATGATACCCTAATCCACTAGCATACAGGTCTTTAGGAAACATATAACACATGCCAAGTGCTAACAGAAAACAGAGAACAGAATAAGACAAGGTAATAACTTATTAATGGATTCCTGTTTCATTTTTGCCCATTGTGGATTTGGGTGGAAACCAACACAGTAAATCTTCATCTCCAGACAACAATATTCAGTAAATAGTGAATATATGACCTTCATCTATTTGGTATTTTATAGATTTAAGAGGAAATTGAATAAATGCAAGGCAGAAACCTTTTTTTACAGAATTTAACTATGTTGTTTAGTGGTGGCACAGATTTATTTAACATTCAAAACATTTCTATGTCCTGAATAACCTGTTGGACAATCAATCAGCACATTCTGATCTCATGCAAATTCAGATCTACATTTACACCATTCTGCATTTGTATTAATGAGTTCAGTCTGCTGGTGAGGATATCAGATCACAGCAGACGGGGCACCTTGATTCCAGTCCAGAGTATCATACAGGAGGAAGATTTCACTACTGATCAGCACTTAAACATGGCTCTTGATTCGGGTTCAAAGCTTTGGGTCGTCATTCTGATGCTTGAAGTAATTTTTGGAATCGGGACCAGTTCTTTCAATATTTTCATGATTCTCAGAGAAATGTATAAAGGTCAAAACATCATCACCAAAGATAAGATCTTGCTGGCTCTGAGCTGCACCAGTATGTGCTCCTCATTCGTGCAATTGTCCTTTGTTTTTATTCAATATTTCCAGTTATATTTTGAGATGAATATAGACACTTCTATTGCTACTTTGATGGAATTCTCTGTTTTCAATGTCTTCTCTTCCTCATTGCTGATCTGCTGTCTCTGCTTCTTCTATTTCATGAAAATCATGCACTTTAGATCTCACTGTTTGTCTTCATTGAAAATCAAGATCGATAGTCTAATCCCATGGTTGATATTGGTGGTGGAGGTGGCCTCTTTAATTGCTGGCCTTCTAAGTGTTTTGCTTCAGAAGGTATTTGGAGAATTACCTAATGCCAAGAACATGACAGTAACCCATCCAGCCAGCAAGTCATCTTTTAATTTTGCTTATCATAGCCAGTTTGTGATCTACTTAATTGTGATTCTCATCACTGCTTGCACTTTGATATCCCTCATTCTTCATGTTCGACGGATGGACAGAAGCCTCGGCCCCACTGGTTGTGCCGACATTAAAGTTAGAAGAGCTGTGCGATCCATGGCTCATCTGCTGATTTTATATATTCTTTTATATGTAACAATTACTGTTTTTCGTATTCCCAGTATCAGGAATTTACAATTTGGAGAAAGTTTGTATGCAATTATAATATACTCCTTCAGTCCATGGCAATGTCTTTTTCTTATTCATCCAAGATATAAGGAAGTCTATATGTCTATATTTAACTGTCAAAAATTCTGCTTTAGGTGAAACTGACTTCTCTGCAAAGCTGAAGCATGTTTTGACCTTTTACTTTGCTTCATAATTTCTCTTTAAGGAACCATAATACTCAAATGTAGTTTCAGTTATAGACGTTTGGAGATGAAAAAAGACCCCGTCTGGATTCAAATTTGGGGATCTCTGGGAGCTTCTGGATGTTTTTAAAAAAATAAATTTGTTACCAACATATTATATACAATGATTTTACCCAATCTTTCTTTATTTTGGATTATTTGGGTAGACAGGCTAAATGCAAGACAGGAACAGGTCAAATTAACCTAACCAAAAAATCTGTCCCATTCCCCTCAACACACGTCCATAGTTAGTTCACATTTCATTTTCCTGATTTTTATATATCAGGATTTTCATATTAGGTAGAAACATAATTTGTATATTGCTTGCTCTCTCACAACTCCTGTAAATTCGTAAATTGAGGCAGTTTTTTGTTATTGAGTACATGGGATATTAGTTGCACCTAAAAAATAAAACAATTGTACCATCTCTTAGGTATTTTAAGTTTCTAATGTGGAAAAACTATCCCTGAAGAAAAAGTATGAATAAAAATAAATACACTAATAAACTAATAAACATTGTATAAAAATACACTAAAAATAAACATAAGATAAAACAAAGGTGAAACACAGTGGGGTGATCTGATAAAGGAGCAGAGAATGTTTTCTGCAGGGACACACAAGGGACCAGATAGTTGATACATTAATGTCTGACATACTCAGAGGTAATAAATGCTGAAATCTATCTGGTGAATCAAGCAGTACAAGAAAGCAAAGGCTGACCTGGCCAGAGGTGTCATTGTCAGCGTTTGAAAGATACCATGTCATAAGGATACACTTTTTCCAGGTTTATTGATCCAAGGAAGCCGCGTTTGTTAAGTTTGGATATATGCAAACATCAGAATGAAATGCTTACCTGTCTGGATTCAAACGTTCTCAGTTCTTAACCAACCAGATCACAGCCAGCCTTCCGCTAGAAAACCTGGACTGAACAAAACATTCCACAAAATAAAAAGACCGGTAGCTATGTGTTTGGGTTTCTGTTCGGTTCTATTTTGGAGAGATGCTCTGCCAGTTCCTTTCCTGAGCAATAGTGGGTTGTTCTCCATATCAGGAGCACAAATTGCAATCGGAACTTGAGAGGGGATCTATTCCACCCCAACAATATTGGGTTTTATTTGAAGGTGGGGTTTGAATTGCATTGGAAAAAATATTACATTTTGCAGGCACTATTGCTGAGTGAATTTATATATTTATTTTTCTGTTATCTATTTTCTATATTTATATGTGATTATTATTGTTATTGTGGGGTCACCATAGAATTGTGGGGTCAATATTATTAGAGAAGTCTTCAGCAGGATGACGGAGTCTCTGATTTTACCTGTACAGATAGAATTGTAAAGTGTATCACTACAGGGGTTGTAAGGAGCTGACAAATTTTGCTGAGTCTTGAAGTTTCTTTATTTTTGTGCTTTTGTTATGTTTTGTAGATGATTGAATTATGTTGAAACTAGTTGTACTCTTCTTAGTAAACTAACGTCTGCTCCCCCCTATTTTCCTTGAAACTCTCCCTATCCTCCCTTTGTCTATTTATCTGTTCCCTATACAAAAATATCTTGCTCTAAGAGAACCACAAGGACATTTGTCATGTCTTCTAGTTGTCTGTAGCCATGTGATCATGCACTTATCATGCCTTTGAACTGTTTTTTAAACTGTGTGCAAACAATAAAGTTTTGAAAGTGATCTAACTACACATTGAGTTGCGTATGTTACTCACTCTACCAGCGCTGTAAACAAAAGTCATCAGAAAGAGGGACAATTGATCTGGAATCAATAGGAGATCGCCCTAACGGTGTCAGAAGTGGGAT
>NC_092864.1:1976223-1978286 GCF_032062135.1 Pyxicephalus adspersus | reverse complement strand
ACAATACCCGATCCAAGGTGAACTCTAAGGATGAAAATGAAGGCTCTGTAACAATGCCTTTTATTACCTTGGGAGATCAAATGACATTGTTAAAAACACCCCTATATAATAATTTTTTAAACAGAATTGTACAAGGCCAGCAACTTACAGTGCAAAACATTAGACTCATCATTGAAGGAGTAACATGATACGCAAATTCAGATGACGGAAGTGTAGATTTTGCAAAATTACCAGACCTAGAAATACCATCTCCAGATGAGACCACTGTAAAGCACTATCCCAGCAACAATATCGAATTATGTGGGATCAGGTGCTTAATGAATTTGTTAGGATACATGGAGATAGAAAATAAATGGCCACAGCATTAGCCACGTACAAACAGAAAGCAGGAGAAACAGTAAGTGATTATGCTCAAAAGTTTAGGAAAGTGTGGAAGGAAAAGGCAGGTCTAGGATTAGGAGGAGATTTGAATGTTGTTTTTACACAGTCACACATACCGCAAGATATAATGGGACAATTGTTAATTAAAGACGCGGAAGGATGTTTTGAAATAACTAAACCGTCAAAGCCCCATGTGCAAGGACTCCATTATTCAGGGAAACCTGAAGGGTACAGAAGAAAAAGTAGAGGCAAAGGAGGTAGACAGGACAGGAATGACAATAGAGGATATGGAAATGTTAGAAGGAATCAATCATGTTTTACCTTTGGACAGGAAAGTCACTGGGCCAGGGACTGCCCTACACCCCAACAGCCGTCAGTACAACAGCAACCACATAGCACACCAATGCAGCCACATTCAGCTCACAATTACAAACACCCTGCCCCAAAGTACCCCATACAATGGGAAAGCAAACCACATCAAGCATAGGGATGCCCACAGGAAGACTCCACCACCACTATGTTACAAATCTCTGACCAGGCTGATGAAAACCCAATAATCACATTAACATGGAATGCAACTGCCCTTTTTGGATTTTCCAGTTCCTGACAGCACATGGTCCGCCGGACCATATGACGTGGGATTCCTGGACTGCACCCCATATATAGCACTCACAAAACCACATACTCCAATATACCAAAAGCAGTATCCCCTAACCAAAGATAAGGAAGATTCTTTAGCACCCATGATTCAATCTTTCCGCCAGCAAGGCATACTTAAGGAAACCTGCTCTCCTTATAATACTCCAGTAAATCCTGTCAAAAAGTCAGATGATTCATACCGCTTTACACAGGATCTCAGAGCCATCAATGAGCTGGTTACGCCCCTGACACCAGTCATGTCAGCTCTTAGTACCATCCATACAGCAGTACCGCCCGAGACCCAATTTTACAGTGTTATTGATTCGGCCAATGCATTTTTCCCCATACCATTATCGCCTGAGACTCAGCCCCTTATGGCTTTTATTTTCATGGGACAGCAGTACACCTGGTGTCGCTTGCCCCAGGGTTTTGTTGACTCACCCGCATTGTTTTCAATTGCCTTCCAGCTGGTCATTGCCAAATGGCAGCAGCAGCATGGTTCCACTTTACTATGTGTTGATTTATTGTTGTGTAGTCCCTCGCAGCTGGCATGTCAGGAGGATACTGTTTCATTGTTGTGTTTTTTGGTAAAGGAAAGACAGAGGGTGTTTGCAGAAAAAAATTCAGTTTTGCCTGCAACAAGTCACATTCCTTGGAATGCTTTGAACCCCAGGATCCCGGCTGCTACCCTCCAGCCGTGTACATGCCATTACCAGTCTACCTTGCCCACAGACAAAGAAACAGCTGCTCAGATTTCTTGGCATGATCAATTTCTGCAGACACTGGATTCTTGATTGGGACTCGTTTAGGGACTCACAGCTCCTTCCCAGTACCACCCCCGTTGCCCCTAACAAAATTCAATGGTCCAATGAAATGACTAAAGCATATGTGGTGTTAAAAGAATCCCTGACCTCTGCCCCTGCACTGGGAATGCCGATTTTTAATGTACCATTTGTATTGTATGCAAGAGAGAATTGTAAAACTATGGCTGCTGTGCTTGCTCAGATGCATGGAGGTAAATTGAGGCGTGTGCCATATGTCTC
>NC_092864.1:1973912-1975911 GCF_032062135.1 Pyxicephalus adspersus | reverse complement strand
ATAACACATCAACACCACGTTCAGACTTATCCACAACACCCATTCCTCTAGCAGAAAATGTTTTTGTAGATTGATCATGTTCTCGACCCTCTGACAAAACATATTTAGCTGGATTTGCCGTGGTACAGCTCCCTGACACAGTCCTTTAAGCCGCTCCACTCCCTGTTAAGTCTTCCCAAGCTGCAGAATTGATAGCACTCACCAGAGCCTGTGAAATTATTGAAGGAAAAGCTGTAATCATATTCACTGACTGCCAATATGTTTTTGGAGTCATACATGATTTTGGAACCATTTGGCATCGAAGAGGTTTTACCACAGCTGATAGAAAACCCATTCAGCACTCCGCATTCATTTCAAAACTTTTACAAGCCATTCATCTTCCCAATCAATTAGCCATTGTCAAATGTCAAGCACACACTTCTTCCAATTCCATTGATGCAAGGGGCAAAAGACTAGAAGATTTTCATGCCAAAGCTGCTTCTCTGTCTACCACACTCACCACTAGCCCCCCGATACACTTCTGCTCGCCATCCCAGCTTCCACTAAAACCAACACACTTATGACACAATTACAGTGCTTCACCATCCCACAAGACATTGAATCCTGGAAAAGGGAAGGATTGACCTTAGATTCCTTTGGAATCTGGTCAAATGGAGAGATAGTAGGGCTGCCCCAAATAGCAGTACCCCTCATTGTTTTTTCAAATCCATGGTATAGGACACAAAAGCATTAAAACCACAACACAAGAAATAAACAAGCGTTTTTGTGCCCAAATTTTAAATAAACACACACAATCCACACTTTGAACATATGTTACATCCACAGGGTCCATTTTAAGAGTTACAAATTGACTTCACACACGTACCAAAGGCTTCCAACAGATGTCAGATAATGTTAATGATTACAGACAGATTCAGCAGATGGGTAGAAGCTTTTGTAGTCAGGAAAGAAATTGCAAGGACATAGCTAAGATACTATGCAAGGAGATCATCCCCAGGTTTGGATGACCAGTTAGAATAAGCTCAGATAATGGCACTCCAATCACTTCTAAAGTCATGCAGGAGATTTAAAAAATGATAAACATAGAATAGAAGTATTAGTAAATAGAATAGAAGATTAGTAAAAAGGATGAATACGACATTGAAAGAAAAACTTCAGAAAGCATCTGGAGGGACATTCCATAAGTGCGATGAATACCTACCAGCCGTAGTAACAGAAATAAGAATGACACCCAATCCAGTTAATAAGCTATACCCCTTTGAAATTTTAATGAGACGTCCATTCCCCTTGGGCCAAAGAACCCTCATCTTTCTACTAGGAGACAAATAAGAGACAAATTCAGGACCAATATGTAGTTAAGTTAATTTAAAATTGAACAGCAACTATAGAGATACCTCTCTTTTCCTCTCTCTACAGATGAACCGACACACCCATTCAAGCCCGGAGGCGTAGTGTTGGTCAAAGCTCTGCACAAGCACAAATCCTTGGATCCACCCTTTGGACCTCCAGTCACTGTGCAAGCCATCACCAGAACAGCCATGCTAACCAGTGGAGGATTCTTCTTCTTGATCTACAAGTACCAGCCCAGATGCTTGTCTGCAGTTTTGGTGCCCTGATGGTCATATCATATTCTGCCTTGTTTGGGTCACAACAACTTGCCACTATCACCCTCAAGATTTGCCCTTGTCTCCAATCAAGCCATAACCTAAAGAATGACTCTACCCTGTCTATGCACCGACAAGGATTTGAGTATAGTGATTGGACTGTCTTCTGTGGTAACATATGGGGACGTCTTTCCAAAGAAATATATAATAGCTCTCATTTTTGCTTATCTGATATGCATAGTACTCAATATATGTTAGCTTCTTATTTGATTGCTGTCTCCACTCCAGTCAGCATACTGCTTAGAGTCTTTAGCAATATCTACAATGACACTGATGTTACTGAAAGTGATATACGTTTATTTCATAACTCGTATAACTTTTGAAACAACTGTAAA
>NC_092864.1:1968975-1972736 GCF_032062135.1 Pyxicephalus adspersus | reverse complement strand
CTGTACTGGAAATTACCCCATTCCCCATTCACAGAACACAGAATTTTTAGCTATTTTCATATCTGATGGTTACTGATTTTTTTTAATTCCTGTCTATGCTATGTTTATAGAGCTCTTGAAGACATATTTAGGGTGCTCATTTATTGTACTTATTTATTGTAGTTTTTGCCTTCAGCCTTATTCAGAGGATTGTAAATTACAAAATGAAACATATAAATATATTTTTCAGACATTAAATGTGTTCACTGGGGCTATGGAACTCTAGTTTGTATAATGTTTAAAAAGAAATCCAGCATATTCATTGGATGATATCAGGAATCACATTGTAATGTTTTCTGGAGCCTTGAGGATCACTGAGGTCTTTTACCCTGCATGAGGACAGTATGCAAAAAATATGAACCCAGAAAGAGGACAAAGTTACGTTATGGGATATCTTTAGATGATACGTACAAGGTTATTTAATTTCACAAATCTGCACAGTTTTATTCATTGTGCAATACTATGCCTGAATATATGAATTATGACTGATCCCATTCACAGCGGTCTTTTCAATGAGTTTTATCCTAATAGGGTGCCTATAACTTTGTTTTATAGGATTGTGATGTCATAAAGGGAATGTCCTGGAGACATTTTAGGGGTCTGTTGCAGGGTGGTGGATACATTCCTTACAGACATATCTAATGGTATGGTTGGACCATTCACAGGGGAGGGATGAATTTGGTCTAAGGGATAAGGGGATATAAACTGACTATGCCAAGCATCATTTTACGCAAAATATTGCTTGAGATTACTCTACCAAATATGTAATTCATGTCCTAGAGAACTACATATTTCATCTTAAGCTTTGTACATATTAGAAAAGGCAGAGATCTATGAAAAAACAATGTGCTTTGAATATATGCAAAAACGTGCATCTACAAGAAGTTTATAGATCAGGGAGCTTTCTATGTATTCAAAACTCAAAACTAAGAGTGGCTTCACTCTCCATCATACATACTGAGACTGCAGACATTACCTGTGCAGAGCTACTCATCAAAAGGTAAAATCACTCCTGCTATCCGTCTTGGCTTTTTATCAGGATCCTCCAGGTTACAATCATATTGGTGTCCATGGATCTTGATGCAGGATCAGCCATTTGTGTTTTCATACTTATCCTGGAAGCTTTCATTGGGATCAGCACCAGTCTGTTCATCATAATGACCAATTTACAAGACATTTATAAAGGAGAAATTCTAAGAACATTGGATAAAATTCTGTTTGCTCTAAGTATGTCCAATTTATGTGTTTCAGCCTTGTGGTCTCTCTTTATTTTTACTGAGTTTTTTAATTTTACTCCGGACATCTATGTAGAAGCAATTGTGTTTTCCTTGGGCTTTTATGGAGCAATCTCCAGTTCATGGATGTCCTCTTCTCTGTGTTTGTTTTATTTCATTAAAATTATACAGTTCCCATCTCATATTCTCTCTTTGTTGAAGAGGAAGATTGACGTCATAATCCAGAGGATGATATTAGTAATTCAAGCAATCTCTTTCTTTGGGAGTTGTAAATTTGTAATATTTGACTTTTTCTATAACAACTTAAATTTACCTTCATCTAATATGACTGAAAGCTCAAACCAAAGTAATTTCCAATATATTTTTTATTATAGTAACATTATATCTTTTGGAGTTGGGACATTAATCACTGCATTCACTGCACTATCTCTCCATTTGCATGTTCGTAAAATGGGCAGAACCATTGGCTCAAGTAGAAGTACCACGGATAAAGTTCATGGGGTTGTAAGAAAATTGGTGTGTCTCCTGCTTTTATGTCTCTTTAATGTTTTATTGTTTTGTTTGGAATATTTGTCAGACATGCTAAAGCACTATTTATGGAAATTGATTGATCTGCTTGCCATGTTATCCCTCACCCCTTTGTTAAATATTCTGCTGATTTGGAGCAACCCAAAATATCATTATATCTTTAACGCAGACAATTTGTGCTGTAAGGTTGGTGAGCAAGCAGTTTAAATGGCATTCACAATTCACAGTTTCTTCATTCCTATGTTAGGTGTCTATTTTGTATAAATAGCAAGTTATAGGATAATGACTTCCTTATCAGAGGTAAAATAAACAGAGATCACTGTTGTAATTACTGAGAATCACACCTAACAATGAGTTTATTTTCCTTACCCTCCATGTATTCTGCTAAATATACAATCAAATGTTCTGTTGTCCTAACCCTTCCTTCCTGGAAAGACGACACTGCTTTCCCATAGACACAGTGGGGAAAGTTGTCATCTTAGGACAGGAGAGGTGTTACTGATAGGATTGAAAGTGCCTGGGAAAAAAAAGAAACAAGCACAATGTTCCTTGAAATGAATTAAGACTTATTTGTCTTGATGAGAATGAAAAGTGTATTTAATGTGTTTTCCTGCATGAACACTGGAAACTAATTTTACAAACATTTTTTGGAAAAAAGTTGTGATTGCTTTGATTCCTGTCTACAGATTATCAAATGATAAAAATTATTTGTATACAAATATTAATAGAAAAAATAATCATAATAAAAATGAATAATTTAAAAAGAAATAGAGTCTTGCAGATTCTTATATCTGTCACCACTTATATTTTGGTCAGTATCCTAATTTGTAACATAACATACCCTTTTCTCTATCTTTTTTGCATTATAAACCTCAGTGCTAAACATCCAATGTGTGCATCCATGTATCATGAACCTTTACTTCCTTGATAAAATATTCCAAAAAAAAAAGTGTGTTCAATAGCTCAATTAGCATTTTGGCTCCCACTCATAGCTCTGCCAGGTAAACAATGAACAATCCAAGGACCAGTTTACCAGATCACGTTATGTAGATTGCAGAGAATCCAACAGAGAAGAACTGGACACCTCTGGATGAATGCTGATCATTTGGTGAGATCTAAAATGCTCTTTTCTTTAGGGAGAGGAAGGTTGTAGGGCAAAAACACTCCAGATACAATTGGCCAACTAAAAAAATAGTAAAATATCAGTATTTACCAGGACTGAGATAACACACCAAACATTCCCCAAGGTTGAAGAGGATACATTTGGGTGATCTGGCAAAACTAGAATGGATTTCTTCAATGTCATTTTCTATTTGCTAGCAAATGCTTTGAATCCTGGACCAGATCCATTGAAGGTTTTCTGGATCACCAAGCTTCAGTGATGGAAAAAGGTCTAAAACTTTTACCACAAAACTCCTAAAGCATTTTATAACGTTACCCTTCCTAGATTCCTTCATATCGGAGTGACTACTGCACGTTCTGTTAGTGACTCCAATATTCATAATGATTGGCCTCCAGATAGACTGAAAGAAACATTAAAACCTCAATGTAAAACTTGATTCACCTGTCATGGATTTTTCTGTCATTTTCCTTGCTACTTGAATTAGCTTTGAGGACATTCTCACTCCTTTTTCATGTTTTTTATGCAAACTATTTCTTTCTACGTTTATTGACAATCAAATTGGGGAGTTTAGCCTTGATGGTTTACCTGAACATTAACTACAGATTCAATAACACGGTTCTATAAAATATATCAGGAAATGTTAAAATAAGTTTGGTAATTATGGTTACAATGCACCATAATAATGCCCCAACCCCAATAATGCTACAATGTGTTTTTTGATTTTTTTTTGAAGAAATTTACCTTCCATTTCTCCAAGACAGATAGTGAAGGTAAATCTTCCCAAAGAAACAAAAAGCAAAAAATATAATGAATGGAGGGTTGAAAGTTTTTTTTTT
>NC_092864.1:1955071-1968150 GCF_032062135.1 Pyxicephalus adspersus | reverse complement strand
ATTACCGATAATGGCTACATCTTCTATCAGGAATCTTTTAGCGAAATCCATATCTTTGCATATATTAGTCACTGCCAAGCAGCCAAGAACAAACCCCACCTAGGGAGTTCATATAGAATTGAATATCTACATGTTCTGAAGTAAGGCTAGGCAATCTGATGGAATAGTCCTCCACACTAGAAATAGTTTTCCCCGGATATTTAGCATAGAGCCTTCGATAAAAGTCTGCCAATAGTGCATTTATTTGTTCAGTGTCAGTTTTAGTTACATCTTTTTGGGTCATCATAGACATTATACCCTTGTTGTCATACAATGATATTACCAAGTTGGCTGACATCTTCCCTGCCTTGTTGCCAAATTTGTGGAAGCGCAGCTCGGTATGCTTATATTTGAATTGTTCATATCTCTCAAGTCCGCTCCCAAACTATTAAACAAACTGTTCCGCCCAAACTTCTTTGTTTGCAGGGGTCAGGTGATCGATAAGGCATTGCTTTGCCTGGCGCAATTTATGCAATGCTTGAAAATATTTTAATGTGGCTTGATTTCTGGGTTTATCAAGAGAAGATATGATGACACATGTATGCCTTCTCAGTTTCCCAGAATAGGCGTGGATCCCTTCTATGCTCTCCATTCGTGGCCACATTCGTGCCTGGAAGGAGTGATCCTAATACAAATATGTTAAATTATGGCTTCCCCTTTAAGGATTGTGGCAATCAGTGACAGGTGAACAGGAGCGTGATCAGATATTGCAATAGTGTTGATTGCCACTTGGGATGAGCGAGAATGCCTCTGACAGTGTCACAAAATTTTCCTCGAACTTCCAATGGGTTTGCCGAATTTCGGCGAACCAATTTCGCATATCCACTGTCCAGGTTCCCACGGTCCCCGGGCTGTACTCATCAATGATAATTACAGCCCAGGGGCCAGGGGAAACTGGACGGTCACAGCTGAACTCATTTGACCTTTCAATGAAGATTTTCCATTGAGAGGTCATATGAGTTCAGTAGTATGCCTGCGGTCACAGCTGATTGGAGGCACCTCCAATCAGTTGTTACCGCAGGTTCCCACGGTCCAGGTTCCCACACTCCCTGCGCTGTACTTATCATTGATAAGTACAGCCCAGGTAGCCTAGGAACCTAGATGGTCACGGCTGAACTCATATGACCTCTCAATGGAAAATTTTCAGTACGCCTGTGAACACGACCTCACAGCGGATCACAAGGCCATTCTCGCTTAATTGTTGGGTAAGCGAGAGTGACCCAATTCGCCGCCATATCGAACTTAAACATCTTGATCGCTCATCTCTATTTGCCACCTCTTGCACCAAATTAGGTTAGGACAGTGAGCAGAACAAATAATCCAAGCAGGCCTGAGAGAAGTGAACACATAAAAAATGTGAACTGACGGTCATGAGGGTAGCTCTGTCTCCACACATCTCCAAATTGGCTGGAATCTACAAAATTACTAAGGTGAGTAGAGACAGGACAGGTTTATAGGATCCCATCAAATCTATCTTCCCTTCCATTCATTACCGTGTTAAAATCATCCCCTACAATTTTATAGAGGGTCAGATCTTGAGAGATCCAACATGCTAAATATTGCTTAAAGGATGCTGGGGGTGAATTAGGTGCATACACATTGTGGAAGGAGACGGATTTGTCTGTGAACTCAATAGTGGCCTTAAAAATTGTTCCTTCTCTATCAGAACTAGTGGACAAAATATTGCATTGGAGGCATTTATGAATTAGAATAAGGACATCTCCAACCCACAGTTTGCACATTTTGGGGTGTCCAGGTCGGTCTCCTGTAGCATAACTACATCAGTTTTGAGCTTCCTAAAATGGTGCAAAATCGTCATGTGCTTGTTAGGGGATCGTAAACCCTTAACATTCCACAAAACTATTTCTAAGGCATTTTTTCAATACATGGTTCAGGTTTGGAACCAATGAATAGTTGCTCATACAAATATTATTTGGTACCATCCACGTGGGTTGAAAAAAAACAAAGGTATCAAACATTTAATCTGGAGTGGTCAAGTAATCTTCAAAAGTTCCTTCACAAATGGCCAAGTAAACCTTGTACATAACAACAGAAATGAAAGGGTCTTTAGTAAACGTGGTACTGCTCTTCATGTAACTGGAAGGTAGAATTCCCATTAGGGAATAAATTACACGAAAAAATATTTGCTGATGTTCTTGAGGAAAAATAAAATTAACCAAAAATAGGGAAAAAAACACTAGGGAAGAAAAACAAAAGAAAAAAAAAAGGAAAATACCTGAAACATATCCAAGCGAACAAAACAATCTTTTTATTTTCTGTATTTTTCCATGGGTGTGAAAGTGACCATAAACTTCTTTTTCGTATATAAATTGGCTCGTATTCAGAGGTATTTGTGTAAACCAGCTTCTAATTAAGGATCAACTAGAAAAAAAACACTGCAAGTGACAGGTTTCTGCACAGTGGTTGTGTAGGACTAGACTGGATCAACGACCCTTACTCAATGATTTATCCTTTTTGGCATCCATGGATTACTTCATCACCGCATCATGGTAAGATTTCAGAGATTGAGAGGAGTGAGAATTTTCGGACAAAGGTTTATTCCACGAAGGCAAAAGATGTGGGTTAAGGGATGATGGTGTATGTCCTTCTATGGTGGTGTCCAAATTATTTGAGCAACCTTTAGGGAACTCTGCAGTGTCTTCTGCTACTGTAAGAGTATGAATATCCCCTTACAAATCATATAAACAGAGGGTGGCTGAATAGATTAGCGTGAGCCAGATCCTACATTTAGAAAGAGTTGAACAAACTTGTTGGAAAAGTTTACGCTTAGGGGCCACTTCAGCAAAGTAGTCGAATCGTCAAAGTAGCAATCGGCATAATCCAAATACTTTGCGATTACCGGACGTGGTCGTCTGAGATCTTTGGTAAGAGGGCCTGGACAGTGGACGCGTTCAACTTTACAGTTATGTTCCATTATCCTCAGATTGTTTCTCCTTGATCTATTTTCTAGATCACCTACTTTTTCAACTAATGCCTTCATCTCGGATTCCAGGGTGTCTAGTTGGGCTTTGGGTTGTAATAGATCATCCTCAATGGTTGAAATTCGTTTTTCAGCTGTTGAGATTCTGGTTGCTTGTCTTTTCAGCTCCTATCTCAAGAATTTCATCCCTTTGCTTATCACAGAGTCAATGACCTCCTGTATTGTAGGTCTGCCTCTGCTATCATATTATGATCCTGGGGGGGATTAGAAGTCTCATCATCTGTGTACTGAGTGGTTGTGGAGTGGAGCGAAGAGGAACCGCCCGCCATCTTAGAACGGTATAAAAAGGCCTTATCCTTCTGTTTCCCCAGAGCCAGAGAGCCATGTATCGTGGCTTTTGCAACAAATTTGTCTGTCAGTGGGGTGCGGTGTGGATGCTCAGCCAAAGGAGGTTAGAATCAAATGTAAATGTAATCAAATGTCCGATAATTGGTAAATTGAACGGGAGCCTCAGAAATCAGCTACACATGCATGGCGACCCAGAGTCGGAACTCTAAATAATTTGATATGTAACTCATACATTTTCATCCAGCTAATTTAAGGTAATTGTTAAAATTACCCAAGCCACAGGTGTCCTCCAATTGCACCACTAATTTTGTTCACCTATACCCACCCCAGAGAAATTAGGGTTCAGGTGCTAGAAGCCTTCACCTATGTGTAACAGAGTAGTTTTTATTGGCATAGATTTTTATGTTCTGATGATGGCCTAATAATGAAATTTTAGGGGGTGTTAGCCACAGGTTTCCTCCACTTGCACCTTTAATTTAGTTCACCTGTATGCCCCCATTCCAGAGAAATTGGGGTTCAGGGGCCAGAAGCTCCCACCAATGTGTAACAAGGTAGTTTTTTTATGGACAGAGATTTTTATGTTCTGACAATGGTCTAATGATGAAACTTTAGGGGCGGTTAGCCACAGGTGTCCCCCACTTGCACCTATAATTTTATTCAACAGTATCTCCCCCGTTGCAGAGAAATTGGGGTTCAAAGTGGATAAGTAGACAGGGTAGCGTAGTATAACATTTCTAGTTTTGTGATAGGTAGGTATAATGTTAGGGGTTGCACCTACTTGCAGACACACTTTTTAAACAGCAACCCTGATGTTCAATTTACATTAGTTTTCATAATTATGACCCCCATATTTTAAAAGTTATTAAAGGTGGGGGAGATGTAACTGCTATGTAGAGTACTGCTAGCTATGAGGGTCCCCTGTGTACCCTGAAAATTTCAGGTCAGTATGACATACTGTTCAGGAGATCTGGAGGTTTGTACTGGGAGAGATGTAGGGCTGCAGAACATGACATGGAGCATTCATAAACAAAAAGTGAAAGTGAAACTTTCATAACGATGAAGTCATTGTACACTTCCTTTGGTAAACGCTCCCTGGCAGTTATTTTTGGGTAGTTTGTTTTCTTGGGACACCAGCTTGTGTTCTAACATCTCCATAATAAATTCTCTATTCTCGGCTTCATCATAGTCATGTCTGCGGACACGGGTTTACACCTTGTTTGGCCACCATTACTTAGTGTTCCCTACATCTCAAAAATGACTAACTATATAAACCTTTACATGTTACCTCCAGCTCCCAATTGGCTTACCTCCAGTCTGTGTTTCTTTTACGTTACCTATTTATCTCACCAATTCAGTCTACATGAAAATAGAAATAATAGTTGCTTGGATGTTACTGACTGTGGAACTCATCTCCCAGTCTGAAAGTTATCTATCATCACTAGTGTTGGTGGAATAGCTCACTATTCGATTCGGCAGCTATGCGCTCGAATGTAGCAAAATTATTTGCGTGGTCGAATTTCAAAGTCGAACACAAAGTCAATGGGAGGAAAAATGTGTGTAGAGCTTCTACAGCCTCCAAACAGATGTAAAAGATACATTATAAAAGGAAACATAACACTTACATACACCTGGACTTCACATGAAGATTAAAGAGCACCTCTCACATCAATATTAGGCTAAAGCTAGGTACACACTTCCAATAATTATTGCTAGAAAATGAACGATTACGACCGATCAACGATTATGCACGATTATACTTGAACAATCATATTGTGCACAATTCTGTACATGCTGTAACAATATGATCGCTCATATATAATCCACCAACAGTGTCCACACGCTAGATACAATTGTTTGAACGATGCAGCCAGGGACATGTAAAGGAGAAAGTGTACCGCAGAAACATGCACAATCACTGAACGACCGTACACACGATAGATAGTGAAAGATCGTCGGCCAATCAGATCCACCGTGGCGGTCGTTACAACCGCAATTCTCGTTCGTCGGCATCCTTGGTCACTTTTTTTGTCCAATCGGTTGTTTATTAGTCATTCGTCGGTCATTTCTAACGATAAGTATTGGATGCAGCTTTAGTCTACACGGACTGTTTCACCAGAGTTTAACCTGAGGCTTTTAAAGCCCATGTTTGAAGTCCCTAATCTACACCAGGACGTTTCCTTCAGGCATGTTTTTGAGCGTTATCTTAAATGTTGCTTGCAACATTTAAAAAATTAAAACGCTGGATAAACGCGGGAAAACGCTTCCACACTCAATGGAAGCTTTTTCAAGCGTTTTTAAGCTTTATGAAAGCTTCCATTAAAAACAATGGGGGCATTTATAAACATTTTTATCAGGACTTTGGAATCTGGAAGCCCCCTTTAATAAGGAGACTCCCAGATCTCCACCGCCCCACCCTGGGGAATGAGTACAGGGGTACATAAATCCCCTTACTCCTTCCATGAAAGGGTTAAAATATAAGTAAAAAATAGAACAAGTCTTTCATTTAAAATTATTTTATTAATGTGTGCATTTGTTTTTTTTGTTTTTTTACAGGTTATCCCAATGACAGGAGGATTTCTAGGGTTGCAATGATCACAGCCCTTGAAATCCTCCTGACAGTGAGGGATTGCAGGGCACTAGGGGTTAAATGAGGACAAGCCTCTCCATTCACTCCTAGTGCTCTGGCTGAGGTTTTACATTTCTCAGCCATTCAGCACTAGAGATAAATGGGGAGACTTGTGCCCATTCATCCCTAGTGCTCTGTGATTGGCTGAGAAATAGGAAATCCTGATGACAGCTCAAGCATCATCAGGATTTCCCTTTCCTCAGCCAATCAGGGAGCAGAGCAATCAGCAGAACTTTACTATGCTGATTGCTCTGCTCCCCTGATTGGCTGAGGAAAGGGAAATCCTGATGATGCCTTTGCTGTCATCAGGCTTTCCCTTTCCTCAGGGAGCAGCGGAGCTTTACTCAGCGGAGCTTTACTATGCTGACAGCTCTGGTCCCTTGATCATTGCTGCAGCCCAAGAGGAGCTGTAACATATTCTGTATGTGTAATACATGTCACAGCTCCTCTAGCGCTGCGGGAGTAATCAGGGAAGCAGAGCTGTCAGCATAGTAAAGTTCTGCTGATTACTCTGCTCCCTGATTGGCTGAGGAAAAGGAAACCCTGATGATGCTTGAGCTGTCATGAGGGTTTCCTATTTCTCAGCCAATCACAGAGCAGTAGAGATAATGAATGGAGATAGTATCTCCATTTAACCTCAATTGCCCTCGTATTGCCTGTGGTTACAGCTAATTGAAGGCACCTGCTTTCAATTAGCTGTGACCGCAAAGTTCCCACGGTCCAGGAATCCCACAATGACGTTCCCGAATTTTTGCTGTTGAATCCCGTGTTTTTCGGGTCGGGTCTACCCGAATTCCAACAGCCATATTCGGATCGAATATGGGGACAACCCGAATTCGAACATTAACACTAATCATTTCTTTTTAGGGAAGAATCAACAAATCATTCAACTTTGACTTTGGCAGAGAAGGTGGCAGAGTATGATGTAATTAGATGTAACTGGTAATTTCAGTGGTATCTATGGCAGTCAGTGCTTGGATTCATAATATAAAGAGAAATGTGGGAGCATCTAAAGCCAGTATAAAAGATTATCGGTGTGTTGTACAGTCCTTGTCCTTTCTCATAATTGTCTATGTAATACTTTTCCTTTCTATACTTATTTTCAGTCTTCCAATGGTTAAAAGTTAGAGTTTGGGGTTCTGGATATGTTGGATGATATTTTATATTTTGCTCTGGTTTAGCCCATTCTTTTTATTGCTGGTAATCCCAAATTCAAAGAAGCTTGGAGACAAACATTTTACATTTGTATATAAGCTACAGAAGCAATGACATGGTTCTATTAAATACACAGAGAAATGTTGATTGGTAATTGTGGTCGGAATGCAGATCCCCCGTGTACCCTGTCCACACTGTCCTGTAATTAGAAATCAGCATAGTTTGTAGTTTATATGTTAGCCTGATGTTATGTAGGCTTCTTAGTTATTCTGATATTGGCTAACAAGTGAGACTTCCTAGAAGGCTTGTTTAATGTTTTAATGTCATTTTTACTGTGGATGAAGGAGCAAATAGTTTTCCAAATTGCTCTGGCTACCTACCTTCAGAAATCCTGCTCCTGTCCTTGATATATTTGCCCATTGTCTATCATTGTATAGAGTTTTCTATCACTGTATGTTTTAGGGTTGTTACACTATTCACTGTTTGTTGTGCTGTGAATGCATTCACTTGCAATAAACACACTTATCACATCCCAGAGTTTGTGACCTCTCAGTGTATGATGCCAGTGCTGGTCTGTCGTCAGTTGCCCTCAGATTTTCCACTTGTCATTTTGTTGCCTTTGAATTGTGCTAGTGATACAAATATTGCAAATGCATTGCTGCGCTTGCCGTGGTTCTTGCCTTGTATTGACCTGAGACTTGAAACAACACATAATATGTTAAAAATAATTTTAGTGTACCAGTCTGTTGTTTCAACTTCAAAATGTGTTTCTGGAATAGTTCTTTTGTCTGAAAAAGCAAATCTGTGTTGTTGTGCTTTGAATATATGCAAACCCGTGCATCTACAAACAGCTATATAAATCAAAGGACTTCTACGTATTGACTCATAACAAGGGTGGCTTCCCCGGTCTTATATATTAGGACCGGGTGATGGAAGTGTCTGTCCTACACTTCAAAAGGTAAAATCATTCCTTATATCTGTCTGGCGTGTTATTGGGATCTTCCAGGTTTGGGTCATCGTGGTGTCCATGGATCTTGATGCAGGATCAGCCATTTGTCTTTTCATACTTATCCTTGAAACTTTCATTGGGATCAGCACCAGTCTGTTCATCATAATCACCAATTTACAAGACATTTTCAAAGGACAAACTCTAAATACATTGGATAAAATACTGTTTGCTCTAAGTATTCCCAGTATGTGTGTATCAGCTCTGTTACCTCTATACATTTTTACACATATTTTCCAATTTACTCTGGATGACTATGCTGCAGCAATTTTATATTCATTGTGCTTGTATGGTGAAACCTCCAGTTCATGGATGTGCTCATGTCTGTGTTTCTTCTATTTCATTAAAATAATACTGTCCCCATCCCATATTCTCTCTTCATTAAAGAGGAAAATTGATGTCATAATCCAAGGGATGATATTGGTTATTCACTCAGCCTTCTTCTGTGGAAGTTTTATGTGTGTAATATTTGACACTTTCTATTGCAACTTAAATATCAGATCGGATTTACATTCATCCAATGGGACAAAAGTGTTAAACCAAAATCAATAGCAATATATTTTTTATTACAGTAATTTTATATCTTTTGGATTTGGGATATTGATCACTGCGTTCACTACACTATCCCTACATTTGCACGTTCGTAGAGACAGAACCTTTGGCTCCAGTGGTAGTACGACGGCTAAAGTTCAAAGAGTTCTAAAAACATTGATGTGTCTTCTGATATTTTATCTCTTTAATTTCTTATTAGTGTATATGGAATGTTTTTCAGACTTTTTAAACTATTATGTATGGGATTTGCTTGATCTGCTTGCAGTATTTGCCTTCACCCCTGTGTTAAATATTCTGCTGATTCAGTGCAACCCAAAATATAAATACATCTTCAATGCAGTCAATATGTGCTGTAGGGTTGGTGAACAAAAAGGTTAAATGACCTTCACAAAAGTGATAATTAAATCATTATTATCAGGGGTGAAATAAATTCCAATCACTATTGTAATTACTGCTTGAAGTGTACACGAAGCTCTCTTTAGTGCAGAAAAATTCTCCTGCCAATATTATTGTTAGCTGTGCTCACTGGTTTGAGCTAAGGTTGTTTCCAGGTATTTCTGTGCAACTTCTCCCCCCATGTTATAAAGATATGGAAAGGGATCAGCATTATGTTGGCCAAACATTTTATTTCTTGGAAAGACATTGCTGCTTTTTTATAGGTACAGTGAGGTTACGTTGTCAGCTTAGGACAGAAGAAGTGTAGGACTGAATAATAAAAGTCTGGAAAATGCCTGGAGAAAAAGAAACAAGCATAATGTTTCTTGAACTCTATTAAGACTCCTTTGTCTTGATTGAAATGAAAGTATGTTTTATTAACTTTCTTTCCCTACATGAAAATTGGAAACCAATTTTAATTTTTGTTTACATGGCTACAAAAAATTGATAAGCAAATAACCAAATGTCATGATTGCTTGGATTCATGTCTAAAAATCATTCAATGATAAAACAGAACTTGTATCTTTCAATCCTACCAGTAACACCTTTCATTTTCAGTCTAGATTCCTTGTTTGGGTGAAGATGAAAATAGAAATATTAGTTCCATGGATGTTACTGACTGTGGAACTCATCTCTCTGTCTGGGAGTTTCCTATCATTGTTTCTTTTTAGGCAAAAATCAACAAATAACTCAACTTTGACTCTAGCAGAGATTGTGGCAGAGTATGATGTCATTCGAGTGAAAAGTGCAACTTTTACCTCAACGTTGTGTTTGTTGCCTTTGGTAATTTCAGTGGTATCTATGGCAGTCAGTGCTTGGATTCTGAGACGGCACAGTCATATTATGAAGAGAAATGTGGGAGCATCCAAAGCCAGTATAAAAGATTATCGGGGTATTGTACAGTCCATGTCCTTTCTCATAATTTTCTATGTAATACTTTACATTTCTCTACTTATTTTCAATCTTCCAATGGTTAAAAGCCAGAGTTGGGAGTTCTGGATAGGTTGGATGATATTTTTTTCTTTTGCTCTGGTTCAGCCCAGTCTTCTCATTGCTGGTAATCCCAAACTCAAAGAAGCTTGGAGACAAACATTTTCTTGTATATAGCGGAGCTACTACTGAACTGTAGCTGAAGTACAGAAGCAATGACATGGTTCCATTTGTTTTATATTGTGAAATGTTGAAAATAAATACTTAGTGAATATGATTGCAATGCATATCCCCACCTTACCTCATCCACAGTGTGCTGGAATCATATTATTATTTAGTACATAGCATGGTCTAGCTCACGTGATATTATGTAAGCTTCTTGGTTATTCTGATGACAAATTCTGTAGGGCTTGTACAATGTTTGTGTATGTAGGGGCAAATCATATGGAGGGGCAGTACATATTACTGTGTATGGAGGGGCAAATCATTTTATTGTTCAATATATGAAATAAACATACGTTTAATTTCCTCTTTCTGTATTCCAAAAATGAATCTTATAAATGTAACATGCTTTATGTCACAAATGTGCAAACTTCAGGTTGAAGTAGTAGACGTTAATGTGTCAGGTGTCCAGTACCGGACTAAATCCTAAACAGAATGTTGGCTGTGGTTGGGTGAGGTTGGCTTCATATGCACAACGAGTCAAGTGTAAGTGGAAATCTTCTAATGGCGACATCTTTTTCATTTAAAAAAAAAAAGTAATTCACTTTTAGGAAATTTCCTTTCACTTTCTTTCTGTCTCTGGGAGAGGTAAAGAAAATCTCCTCAATGGGAGACAGCACAGAATAAATTACAAAGAAACATCTGATATATCAGTAATGGGAGAAGCTGTGGGTTCCTGAAAATAAGGTGAATGCTTATCCAAAAAACTCATTTCCTGAAAATACTTCTTGTATAAGGGTTACCAAATCTATTTCTTCATAGGATAAACATTTCATCTTCCACTTTCCCAACAGCAGAGACACAATCAGTATGCTAATGACACCACAAGAAACATGTGTAGAGAATCAATAAGTAATATGTTGGTGTGTTATAAATAAACTTATATTAATAATAATTGTAATAATCAGTACTGTGCTAAAAGAGCAAGAAACATGCAGAAGCACATTCAGTAATATGCTGATGCTTTATAAAAAAAAAAAACTTAATAATAATCCAGACTGTACTGACTGAGCAATAAAACCTTTGTGCAAAGACACAATCAGTTCTGTATTTGTTACTCAAATTTGTTCCAGGGAAATTATTTTTGTAGATGAGATCTATACAGGCAGATGGCACAAGGTCATGATAGCGGAGATATAAGCAGATTCCTTTCATCTTCCACTTTCCCCAACAGCGGAGACACATTCAGTATGCTAATGACACCACAAGAAACATGTGTAGAGAATCAATAAGTATTATGTTGGTGTGTTATAAATAAACTTTAATATTAATAATAATCATAATAATCAGTATTGTGCTAACAGAGCAAGAAACATGCAGAAGCGCAATCAGTAATATGCTGATGCTTTATAAAAAGAAAACTTAATACTAATATTCCAAACTGTATTGACTGAGCAAAAAACATTTGTGCAGAGACACAATCATTACTGTAATGACACCACAAGGAACATTTGTGCAGAGACACAATCAGTACTGTAATGACACCACAAGAAACATTTGTGCAGAGACACAATCAGTACTATATGGATACAGCTGTAAACACGTCCCCAGATACAGTACCATGTTAACACCGCTGAAAATATGTCCACAAGAGAGGACATTTAAACTCACCATTTTAGTTTTGGTGGTTGAAGAGAAGAAGACGGCAGATGCTGTGGAAGAGGGATTGCACAAAAGCAAGAATTGAGCTTCAATATTCAAGTAAAAAAAAAAATAATTTTAGTAGTTACCTGGTGATAAACATTGTTCAAGATTACTTACCTAGGTACTAAAATACCACTAACGCAGCAAAAGTGGCTAAATAATCCCTTCAGGCAAAATTTCAGGTATGAGAAGGCCACTTTAGTAGAATTGATTTTATGATGGAAAGAATGTTGTGGAAATAAACTGGAATTTCCATAAAGTGCCTTTAAATATTTTAACCATGTGACTGAATTTCCACTGAAATGCTTTTAGTTGATGTCCAGTTCATTGTTAAGGGACGACATGTGTCTGGTGTTGTACAGGAAGGAAAAGGGGCCACAAAATCTCTGCATTCCCTTTTCAAAACACCAGAGTCGATTCCGTTTGGAACCCTACACTTGTTACAACATCTCTTATTTTAAATAAAGAAATGAGCATTAGAAAATAAATATTTCAAAATATACCATCTAGAAAGATATAATGCAAGAGATATATAATAACTAAAGAGCAAAACAATGTTAAACATTACAAAAGTTTTATTACAGAAACTAAAAAAAAAGGACGTTAGATGGATGGCTGCTTAGATAATATGTCTTGTCATGGCCCTTCAAGGCCCTGCTAAAGAAAATAAAGCCCTGCCTCCCCCAACACACACACATTTCGGGGATCTAATATTGACTCGAAATCCCTGGTAGATTGTACACCTAAAGTTACTAATTTTCTGTAAATTCAGGCTGCCATAGACTGCATCTTGTTCACCATAATAATATTTGAAGTTATCATCCCGTTCTTTCTATAAACCATTTCACATAATTTAGGATTGGTTGAGTAAAAAAAGGAGGAAAAATAGTCCAGAAATGAAGGAAGAGAAAGGGGAAATGGGAAGGAGGAGATGGGAAAGGAGAGGGAGGATAGGGTTCATAACAGGAACATAAAAGGAAAATTGAAAGAATTAGTATGGCCAAGTTCAAGATGGGTTACACATAAACGTCTCGTGTTATGATTGCAGAAGTGAATAAACATCATGTGATCGAAACTAACCTGCTACTACCTGGGGAAATAATATAATACATTTATTGGATGCAAGACAATAAGAACATGAGATATCAAGAAAGCAGGATTGTAAAGGCATCCAAAAAAAA
>NC_092864.1:1913191-1952261 GCF_032062135.1 Pyxicephalus adspersus | reverse complement strand
TTGTATTCAATCCAATACAAAATGTGTTTGAATGACTTTCAATTTGAATTTCCCGCACACGCGCTGATGTCATCGCCAAGGGACACGCACACGCTACGGACGGAGAAGAAGCCGGCCGGCTTCTTCCCGGAGAAGGCACCTGACGCTGGAACATGACGATGGTTGATCGCAGCGGGACCAGGTAAGTGATCGATAAACCCAAACTTTTGTCACTGTATGAAAATACAGTGAGAAAAGTTTGGGTTTATAGATAATTGTAATTTTTTTTAACCTGAACCAAGGTCGGGTTTAGCGGTAGGGTGGTTAATGATATTTGTCAGGTATAAATAATGTATAATAGTTTATAAAATGAGGATGAACATCCCCTGAAAAGACTTTCCTATAAAATATATATATATATATATATATATATATATATATATATAAAGGGTCTGGGGACCTCTTATCCCCTGCAAAGGACGTCCAGCTCCGGACAATTCTAATATCTAATCTAGCAGAATAATCACCTAATATACAGAAGTATATCTGCCTCTAAATAACATGGGGCCATGGCTGGATAATGTTCTGTTATGTGCAGTGTTTCTCATACAGAGTTCCCTTAGATGTTGCTAGGGGTTCATTGGAGCATTTTGTGCCTCTTGGGTCAGGTAACACTGACATCAATGATCTTTTTGTCTCTCTGTAACATTCTTCCATTGGTCAGCAATGTAAAAGGCATTCTGCAACTGCACTAACGCACTGTGAGCTGTGGATATAGTAATTATAGAAGGGGTTCCCCGAAGACCTGAAAGTAATATCAAGGGTCCCCCCATGTTATCTTGTTATTTTTAAAACATTATTTAGGACTTTCAACAGGGTACAAAAAACCACGGTTAGGGAAGACATGAATACTTTAGGGTTGAAATAAAACAAAGTAAACATACAAACATGACAGCCCTCCATGTTGGCTTTTGATATGCTTGAGTATTTCTAATCTGTACTTCACTCTTACATCTTGTTACATCTTTATGTTTGAACAGTGGAGATGTTGGGGAAAAATGATGGATACTATGCGGAGCAAACCAGCATTATGCACAGCAGAAACTGTGTACTTGGTACTCTACATAAAACCCGGGGGTTTGATAGCCCAATATTTTAAAGAGTAGGAGGCACTACAAAGGAACAACTCAGTATTTAACCCCCTAGCAATAATCCCAAGTGTGACTCAGGATGGATTTTACCTGCAAATCCCCAGTCACACTCGAGGTCACTTAAAATTAAAAAAAAAACACTTACCTTGCTCTGTCAGTGTCCCCCGGCATTCTGCTGGTCCCCGCAGGTCCTGGAGACATGTCTTCCTCCTCCAATCTTCAACCGCAAATCACAGAGATGATCTCCAGGTCAATGACGTTGGTGCATGCGTTGGTGCGGGAGGGAGGATCGGCGGGAAATTCAAATGATTTTGCATTGGATTCTATACAAAATAGCTCAATTGAGCCCAATACGAAGAGATCTTCATATAATATATATATATATTATACATGCCACTGTACAGTTATATTACATGTTTCACTATTTTTTATTTTTTACAGATTTTTATGTTTTTATATTTAAAGTTTAATAATAAATGTATTAAATATTGGACATATTTTGGTGAGTTATGCCTAAGAATTATAGCCTACAATGCAAAAAAAATTGCATGCAAAAAAAATGTAATGCTTTTTGCGTGGAAATACAAACAGAATTAGAATGCTATGGGGGTAAAGTGTAAAAGAATATTACTTCTTAAAATGTTTCTGTAATCAGTTCCTATATATAAATTCCTATCTATAAATAAAGATGCCGACTCCCAGGATATGTCATCTTAGAGATTTCAGAGGAATTCAATATCAATATTGGTAAACTGTTTTAACATTCAGAATATCCAATTTCTAACTGATGCCTGAAGAAGCATATACAGGTTGACATTCAAAAACCCGGCCATCGATAATCCGGTTCCTTCAGATTTCCGGCATGGATTTTGGAGTGCGCATTTTTAAATTTACACTGTTTTCTGGAGGCGCCATTTATGTTTTGATGGTGCTGTAGTCCAGAATCAGCTGTTGAGTCTTGCTTGCACGGTCTTTTCCTGCTCATTCCTTCTCATGTGTTTGCTGCTGTATAGCCCCATTATGGGTTCAGCATTCATTCAAAGGACTGTACAGATAGTCATTTTCTGTTAAATTTATACAGGATATATAACTGCAATAAAATCCAGATTTTTTTTTTTAGATTCAGAGGTTGCCGGATTTTTGAATGTCAACCTATATTGCGAAAAGTGTCAAATTCTTAGATTGGATTTATATCACATACAATTTTTATGAAGAGTAAAATCCTTTTTTTTTAATGATTAAATAAATTATGTTTTTATTGTAGAAAATATGATATGTTCTTCAATCAGATGTGCCTTAAAAGGCCTAATACCTGTTAATGTTAATGGTTTTATGGAAAGAGATATGAATGTGCACTTTTCACTTGATAAGAAAGGATTGCATTAAAAAATATTACCACCAACGCTGGAGCGTTAACACTACCAATAACAACCTGCAATACCCTAAGGTTTCACAATACTTTCACTGATCACCAATGTAAAGGCAAATCATAATGCCACCAACGATCACCAATTTTGGGAAACAAGCGAGGAGGTTACCATTACTATAAAGACTAATTAGGGATTGGTGATCTGCCCCTTAAATCAGAGTTGGGGCTTATTTTACTAGCACCCTACAATCCATACACTGTGCAGGTGTGAAAACATTTTAAAAACTTTTTTAGGCACACCTCAGGTGCAATGAATCTGAAATAAATCTGAAATAAAATAAATCTCTACATCATCTCCTCACTGGTACAATTAATAGTTGGGAATGTAGTTGTAAAATGATTTACCGAGATGATTAATTTTCTTTTAAATCTATAAAGTGGCCTTGTTACTATGCGCTCAAAGGTAAACCAATACACCATGTAAAAGAAGGGATTGTATACAGACCAGGTGTTGAAATGCCACCATATCTAGTAGATGTTTTGGTTGGAAGAGATACCTTTCTTCTTTGTGGTTCTCCCCATCTAATCCTACTTCATCTATTACACACAAGTTAAGTACACAGTGTGCAGTGGCAGGAGTTGATATTCACACACTTACGGAGCAGAATACCTGTTGGGATTAGGGAGCAGCAACATGGCGGTGTTTTGTCAAATGGGCGTCTAGAAAGGTACGTATGCAGCCTCTTCTTTTAGGAAGTGTTAATACTAGGTTAATAAAAGATTCACAATAGAAAAATACATTTTCTCAATAGAGCAGAAAGTAGGTTTAGATTTTCATACGTTCACACAAGCAGCTTCTATTTAAATAAAGTCAATGTTCATCGTTTGCATGAAGGTTGAAAATTCTAAGCACCAAGATTACTGGTATTGACGTTAAACTCTCATATAACCATCTGCTTAGGTGAGGATTTTGTGACCGTATCTTCCTCAGTTCATTCACCGTCAGCATTATGTGCCTTTTAGTGTGAATGTTTCCCATTGATGAAAATATATTGATTTATTTTTCCTATTTGCATTTATAATATAATCAACCTGCAAATGCTTTAACATATTTATATTCATTACAATATTGTGCTCCCAATATCACCAATGTAAAGGCAAATCATAATGCCACCAACGATCACCAATTTTGGGAAACAAGCGAGGAGGTTACCATTACTATAAAGACTAATTAGGGATTGGTGATCTGCCCCTTAAATCAGAGTTGGGGCTTATTTTACTAGCACCCTACAATCCATACACTGTGCAGGTGTGAAAACATTTTAAAAACTTTTTTAGGCACACCTCAGGTGCAATGAATCTGAAATAAATCTGAAATAAAATAAATCTCTACATCATCTCCTCACTGGTACAATTAATAGTTGGGAATGTAGTTGTAAAATGATTTACCGAGATGATTAATTTTCTTTTAAATCTATAAAGTGGCCTTGTTACTATGCGCTCAAAGGTAAACCAATACACCATGTAAAAGAAGGGATTGTATACAGACCAGGTGTTGAAATGCCACCATATCTAGTAGATGTTTTGGTTGGAAGAGATACCTTTCTTCTTTGTGGTTCTCCCCATCTAATCCTACTTCATCTATTCCACACAAGTTAAGTACACAGTGTGCAGTGGCAGGAGTTGATATTCACACACTTACGGAGCAGAATACCTGTTGGGATTAGGGAGCAGCAACATGGCGGTGTTTTGTCAAATGGGCGTCTAGAAAGGTACGTATGCAGCCTCTTCTTTTAGGAAGTGTTGATACTAGGTTAATAAAAGATTCACAATAGAAAAATACATTTTCTCAATAGAGCAAAAAGTAGGTTTAGATTTTCATACGTTCACACAAGCAGCTTCTATTTAAATAAAGTCAATGTTCATCGTTTGCATGAAGGTTAAAAATTCTAAGCACCAAGATTACTGGTATTGAAGTTAAACTCTCATATAACCATCTGCTTAGGTGAGGATTTTGTGACCGTGTCTTCCTCAGTTCATTCACCGTCAGCATTATGTGCCTTTTAGTGTGAATGTTTCCCATTGATGAAAATATATTGATTTATTTTTCCTATTTGCATTTATAATATAATCAACCTGCAAATGCTTTAACATATTTATATTCATTACAATATTGTGCTCCCAATGGTCACATTCCAGGATTCAAGTTGGTATTCAATGACTAACTACTAGGAATAAAAGAGCAGTTAGGGGGGATTTTTGTCAGAAAGAGTTGTGGAGCAGACAGGTTGTAGATGGAGATGATGAGAGAAGAGAGGAGACTTTATCCACAGTAACAGGGCTGAGGGAAGCCAATGATTCACTGGTGAAAGGGATGGATAAGGTTGGAGTGGCACGTTGAGCAGAGACATCATGTCTGTTTTTAGGATTTTTTCTTTGAAGTAGGACGCAATGTCTTGGTCTAGGGTAGTTTTAGGGGAGCAGATGAAGGATTTAGGAGAGAGTCATTTGTTGAAAAGAGGCTATTTGGATTCAAAGCTTGAGAGGATATGACAGCAGTGTTACGGTGTTTTAGTCTGGCCTTGTTTTCAGCCTTGCAGGTTACAACTGAGGCCAGATTTCCCGTGCTTAGCTGCATGACCATTCCTTTGTAGATATTTGGTGTGACTGTTGTGCCATGGTCGCGAGTTAGAAGGATAGGGATAGCGGAAGGTGGCAGGGGCAACTTTATCCACAGAAGGAGAGTGGTTGAATTGACTGCCAGTTTGATCTGGAGATGGTATTTCAGAAACAGAGGGAGGTTGTACGAATAGGTTAATGGCAAGGTTACATATATCTTTCTGTCATTTACCTGGTCTGAAAAGTGAAGAAATAGATTTAGAAAACAGAAATGCTAGAAAACAGCATCAATGAGGGTTAGGGTGCACAAAATGCACTTCAAATGAGAATGGGGTAGGGAGAACTCTGTGTGTGCAATTAGGACAATAAAAAGACTCACACCATCACCTACTCTGTTGCCAGGTCTGGGGGTATGTGCGAAGTACAGGTAAAGTATAGGAGAGAGCAACAGCAGAGGCAGAGGGAGAAAGCCAAATTTCAGTGAGAGCCAGAAAGTTTAGAGATTGTGAGAGAAGAAGGTTTAGGATAGAGGTTAGTTTGTTGCAGATCTGGCATCCGATAGACCGAAAAAAGGTGCAGCAGTATAGACAGCAAAAGCAGGTGGGTGAAGGTTCAGGCAGACAAGGAGTTAACAGACTGCAAAGGATGGGAGGGAATATCACCAGCAAAGTGCTACAGGGTGAATGATACATTGTAACAGAAAACAGTGAATCACAGGAACACATTAAACAGCATGGCAAACAGAAGTCCACAGGAGCAACAACCGGGATGGTAGCAGCTGAGGTTTTGATGATGGTGATGATGATGATGATGATGATGATGATGATGATGAGGATTCACTCCATAGGCCTGAGGTGCAAACTCCAGGGTAGAGTGGCAGTTCCTTACCTAAACTTAACTTAAAATTTGGGAAGCACTTGAGATTTGGGAATGTGACCAGGGTCCCAGGTGACCATGCCTGATGTCTAAATACTTGTGCTTTGGGCCCTGGTATCGCTGATCAGTAGAATCAATTTCATAGTGGAAAGAATACTTTAGAACTAATGTGGAGTTTTCACAAAGTACATTTAAATTTCAATGTGTGAGTGATTTCCACTGAAATGTTTCAGTTGATGCCCAGTGCAATGGTAAAGGATGGCATGTTGCCAGGAATTGTACAAGAAGAAAATGGGGCCAGACACCTTCTACATTCCCTTTCGTAAACATTTAAGCAAGCAAATTGAAACCTTAAATAGGTAGGTACTTAGGTAGTATACCCCTTAGCCGCTGCAGTCCCACCAATCCTTATTGCCCTGCTGATAATCCGGAAGTAGAGAGTAAAATAATAAAGCCCTCTACCTCTTCAGGTATTTTACATATTTCACACCCAAAGTAACTAAATCTCTGTGTCCTTCTATAAATGAATTAACATAATTTATTCATAGGTAGTTAAACAAAAGTATGAAAAGTGAGTAGGAAATGGAGGAAGGGAGAGGGAAGAGAAAGGGAAGAAGGAAAAATGGGAGAAGAAAAAGGAGAAGAGGATCAGGAGGAGAAAACTAACCTAACCTGCAACTTTATGGGGAAATAGTATGATTTATTTATATATTATGTATGTATCAAATATAATTCCCAGCCTATCCTTATTCTTCCACAGATTATTACAGGCAGGTAGGAGGAGATATCTGTGGGACAGCGAGAGCAAGGAGAGCAGTTCAACATTTTAAAGTGAAAGATGATAAAAGAATATAAATGATAAAAGAACTTCAAATGGCAGAAAATATTGTATCTATACCAATGTGTCTCTAACACTGATTACATCACACAGAACATTACATTTATTTTGCATGTTCCATTTGGATTTAGTCATTTGATCTCTTAGTCTCGGTAATTAAATAAAAGACAGAGAAAGATAGAGTTTTCACACAAATATAGAAAATATAATTTGTAGTACAAGTTTACATACAAAATTATAAAAGAATTATATCCTTTTTACCCATAAGTCATAATATTCCCTTATGATCTCTACAGGATTTGGTCAATTTTCACACAGAGTTACAAAAAACAATTACAACCTTTTCTCTGTATGTCACAATAGTGTCTTGCGATTCCTATAAAGTTTTGTTCAGGCCTGCCGTGGCACTATACAGGTTCCAGCTAATATTAAACAAATATACATCACCGTACAAAGGTTAAGTAGATATGAACCGTTTCATATCAACTGTAGTACCCTACGCGTTTCGCCATAGTGGGCTTCCTCAGGGGTAGTGATAGGTCAATAAAAAGTTCTCTATGTATACATACAGGGTTCAGGTGATCTAAATTTACAAACATAAATGTAAGGGTTCAATATACTGCAATGTTCAACATTACAAAAATCCTATATTTCATTCAATTTTGTTCAAATAGTAGAATTATTAGAGAATAAAATAGTACAGGCTATTAGTGAAATAGAAAAAATAAAACTGATTTTTAGAAAGATATACTACATACATAGATCATATGTGAGTAATCAATCAAATCATAGAATTACTAATTAAATATAAAGTAGAAAAAATTATAATGATCAAACTTACATAATTCAAAATATGGCTTAATCTTGGAGGAAAAATGAAGTGAACCTCAGAATAGAGATGATCCGTTGAAAAGTTCACAGGAAGTAGGGTAGTGTAGTAGAATCCCTATATAAGTATAATCTCTACAATTTAGGAAGTATTTCTGTTTATATCTTTATGTATAATCATAAAATATATGTATAAGTAAGGTTAAAGAGTAAGTAGGAATTGCTGTCCCACCTGACAATGAAGTAGATTCTATTTTTTAATATGATGCTGAATGGTAGCACAAGTCAATCAAGTCTCAGTTTCCAGGGAAAAGATAGTAAATAATCCTTAGCAGATGCATTCAGCAAAGTAGGTTTGCCATATATGCTTCCACAGTGTAGGTACTAAAAATGAAACAATATTATGTTTTTTCTATTAGGTATGGTATTCATAATCATAATGAAATATGTCTTGCATCCAATAAATGTATTATATTATTTCCCCAGGTAGTAGCAGGTTAGTTTCGATCACATGATGTTTATTAACCAGTAGTAGCTAGTCACATCCAAGGACTGTGGCTACTTGGATGTGGCGTTTTTTGAAACATTACCAAGAAAAAGCCAAACACTGAACCACGAAATATGTTGAGTAATACGGGGAGTCAGAAGGTTCTTTAACAAACATTTCATCCCTATGATTTTTAAATCTCATTAATAAAATAAGATGTTTGTACCAATACCCAACAAAAGAAATAATCTGATATGTAGTGCATTGTACCAAGGAATTTAAAGACATGTACATTGGGGAGACAAAACAACCTTTCAACATAAAGATAGCTCAGCATAAAAAAGGTGAACTCTAAGGGGGAAGGCCTTCTTGCTACACCTCCACAAAAAGGGACTCCAAGGACTGTGGGGTGCACATTCTGGGAAACGAGGAGCGCTAGATCATAAAAGATCTACATCACACTAGAAGAACTACCCCTATTCAAAGCCTTCTACGCTATCTGTCACCCACTTATGTTGGGTTAACCCCTCTACCCTGATATACCCATTTGAAAACAATTCATACCTTCAGCCATGTAACTCGAATACATGTCTGATACGTTATGGTATTATGTGATTGGAATATGCAATCAGAACAGGGTCATTTTTTAAATTTTCACACATCTCATCATGTTTTAGACAACTTCTTTCTTGACACATCCTATTGTGATCGGATGATGGAAAGGGTAGTAAGTTACCAATGTGGCTGTACGTGGTGAGGTGTGTTACCACCACTCATTACAAGCTGCAGCAAAATGTCTCCATTAACTGTACAGAACAAGTCGAGCTAAATGTAACTAGCTACTTCTTGCTATGAAAATAATACAAATTAGTCAATTGGTGCAACTGATGCACCTTATCAAACGGTTTGTTTTATTAGAAGCCACATTGTTAACTTTTCATAGCACAGATAGTTGTGGGTTTTGCTCCATTAAGGAAAACCAAATGCACATGACTTTATATTATACAGGTTTAATTCTAGGGATTACTTGCAAATTAAGTTTTGCATTAGGCCAGTGGTGCATTGTAATTATTCAAAATTTCACTATACATACCTAGGCAATAGCAATAAATCACATTAATCCTTTTATATGGTCAAAAGCAATTTCATATTCATGTTCTGGGAAGATTTCTGTATGTTGAAAAATTCATTAAATGGGACCTGGAGGAGTTTAAATGTTCTTTCTTTTACTTTCTTTATATACAGTATGTTATCATTGTGTTCATTATCAGCATTATTTATTTATTTGTTGTTTCTATTTTATGTTTTCTTTTTTCATTCGAGATTCCCATTATGTAACCCAAAAATCAAATAAACATACCGTATGTTATTTAATTAATCTCTAGCTCTTTTTCTGGAATGAAATTCACTTTCTAGGTCTGGGCTAAGCTAGAAACAGAAATCCAGAGGTTAGTTGATTTCACTTGTGTTGTCCATCAATGATATACATGATATTTATTGCTAGGAAATGTCTGCATTAGTGCTCCGATGTCTCTTGCACTGACTTTTGTAAGACATCTACAAAGAGACCTCCTGGGGACCTCCTATTTTCTGCAATGGATGTCCAGCTCTTTCAAAGCCAGTTGTAATATCTAATCTGTCCAAATGATTACTCTACAAACAGAAGCCTGTCTGGCTGTAAAATACCTTATGACCATAGCTTGATTGTGCTATATTGCAGTGTTTCCTTACCAGGGTTCCCCCAGAAGTTGCTAGGGGTTCAATAGGCAATGAGCAATTTTCGCCCCCTAGTTCAGTTTAAGTGACACCAATGATGTTTTTGGCTATGTGTAAGCAATGTAAGATGCATTCTGCCTACTGACCATCACTCCCCACCTATCACATAAATGAGAGGGCAGAATCGCGGCTGATGCCAAAACAACGTGTACGAGGGGAAGGATGAATAGTTGTGTTATTACCAGTTAGGAACATGTCAGGGGAAGATTTGGAGTTTAAGGAGGGGAAGATGATGAGTTCTGTTTTATCCAGGTTGAGTTTCAGAATTATTTCAGACATCCATGATGAGGTGGCTGACAGACAGCATACATTATATTGGAATATAATATTATGTTAGAGATACATATGTATAACAAAAGGGTTCAGAAATGTTATATACAGCATTGACTTTCTTGGTTAATGCAATATCAAAGTTTTGGGGATGTTACTGGTAAATATGTTCCTCAATATATGATATTTTGATCCATACGGACCGCACAGTCCAAAATATGCCCCTGAGGAAGCCAATTTAGGTGAAATGCATCGGGTGACACGACTGAAAAGGCTAAACGATTGTAGTTTTTCTGTGTATAGAATAGATTTTCCAACCCCATGATTATACAATGGGCAAAGGATCCATTACTGTATGATATGTAATTATGTATGAATTACTCTTAGAATACAAATTTAGAAACTAGCCTAAAACCCCTTTTGTCTTTCTTTTAACTTTTTATCTTGAGATAGTATGGTTAGAAGTCAGTGAGGGGTCTAGTGAGGGTTTCTTCAGGATAGGGAGAATTATATCGTATATATATCATGTATGAAAGGAGCGGTATATACCAGTAGAAAGGGGAGGTTGAATAGTTGGGTTAGGGCAGGGGCCAGGGTGGAGGAATGGGCACGGAGTAGGTCAGAGGGAATTGGGACAAGTGGACATGTAGTAGATGGAGATGATGAGAGAAGAGAGGAGACTTTGTCCACAGTAACAGGGCTGAGGGAGGTCGGTGATAATTTACAGAAGTAAGGGAAGGGTACACAGTCACACAGTGAGCAGACATCATATCTAATTTGGACAATTTTATCTTTAAAGTAGGTAACTATGTCTTTGTCCACTGTTTGATAAAGTTATATTTTTTATACTAATATTAAAAGTAATGTCTTCCAAGGAAGTTGCCAAAGTTGGAGGTGCATACCTAGAGTCTGGTCAGTTTAATATGGAAGATCAGTTTAATCTGCCATAGACCATTGCAGAGTTTAAGTCAGATAAATCTGTGAGTGGTTAAAGATCATGTAATCAAATTTAGGTAAACTTTAGGTGCCCAAAAAAATATTCTTATCCTGCTATCTGATACCATGCAATGGCTTCTCTGGAACAGGCAAAATGTATTTATTGTCAATGTCTCAGTTTATATGAAAAATATGACTGCCACACATTGTAGTATTTAAGGTTGACGGCACCAAATCACTGGGGAGTTTTTCCAATAGAACATAGTGTACCTTTGGATTTTTGAATGTTCATCCACGTAATTTCTATACTCTGTTTGAATATGTTCTAATTTTGCATGCAGATTAAATATCCTAAGCAGCCACATTATTATGGAAACATGTTAAGCTTTGATTTTGATTTGTGTTTCAGCGATAAAAAATAAACGTGGAGCTTTCATCTATTGTAAGAAGAAACATCTCCAGTGCAGGTGGGACGGATAACTTTGGTAGTCCTGGGATCTCCTGTCTTCTTCTGAGGACATTGAGCTGTTCTGATATCTAAGCTGTCAGAATGATCATCCCAAATACAGAAGTCTTGTTCACTATAATAGGACTGGAGTTCATGGCTGGATTATTCTCTAATGTCTTCATAATAATTTATCTTACTCTTACCAGTCTGAAGGAGAGAAAAGTCACAACCTGCAACTGTATCCTGATATCTCTCAGTATTTCCAATCTCTGCTTTACCATTTTATTCTCTGCAAATTCCTTAATACGCTTTGGTTTTCCCAGGCTGTTCATTATCCCAAATGTATTTTTTGTTATCTATTACCTAACATTTTGCAGCTTCAGCTGCATCTCATGGCTCACGTTCATTCTCTGCTTCTTCTATTTTAAAAAAATCCAACACTTTCAGCCCGGATTCTTTGCATGGATAAAGAAGAAAATTGATGTAATGGTCCCATGGATGATGCTAGCTGTTCTCTCTGTGTCTTTGCTCAGCAGTTACCTATTAATACTCATGTCTAATATGGGGTTACCCAACAACTCAACCCATACAGCTGGTCTGAGCTCAGAACACCAAAAGCAGAAGAAGAATTTGCTGAAACCCATTTTAATAATCAATTCCTTGGCACAGTTACTTTCATTATTTTCAACATCTAGAAGTGCATGGTTCCTAAAGCAGCAGCAGAGTGCAGGAAAATTTGGTAACTCCAAAGTCAAAGATTATCGAAGTGCCGTTCACAATATGATCTGCCTTGTGTGTTTCTTTGTCTTTATTTTTGTGGTTTTTGTTTTTCACAGACTGCAATTTTTTTGCTTTTAAGAGCTGGGGGTACTGGATGTGTCTGATGTTAGTCCACTCTTCCTCTGCAGTTTATTCACTTCTCATAATTAGTGGAAACCCCAAACTCAGAGAAGCTTGGGTACACTTATTCACTTTTAGATCCGGACCCCTTTAGTCCCAAATATTTGTAATTGGAAAATTCTAATTACCAACTGAAAAGTTGAGTTCTTCCATCTCAAATTCCAAGTTTGGATATTCTGTGCACATGCGAAAATTAATGCAGTTGGGATCATGCGATGACAGGCAGTAAGATTGGCAACCCGGCTACATTGGCTAAGCTGCACATCAATGACAGATACAGACGGGTATAGGGTATGGCTATGCATGGGAGATCCAAACTCAGAATTTGAGCCCAGAGAAGAGAAGTGGACTGTAAGGTCACGTGACCTCTTCAAAAAAAAAAAAGGTATTTCCTTTCTTTTCTTATTAATAATAGCTAAGTGTATATAGATGGTTAATAGCGTGCTTTATTTATAGTTAACACTTGGATACACTTTAATACTTTTACACTTTTTGCTGAAGCACGTTTTTGTATATATTACAGGCTTCTTTAGCACTAACTGTACTGAACAAATAACACATTTTTAGAAACATGCAAAATGTATCTCGGCAATTTTTAATCACAATATGACCTTAAAATCTATTTTAATAGCATCATCACCATTTTTTAATTATATTTCCCAGGTAAAAAGTAAATAAGAATAGTTTATAGTGAGGTTAAGTATCTGATGCACAGACTTTTGTAAGACATATACAAAGGCCTGGGGACCTATTATTATTATTATTATATATTAAGAGAAGTCCAGCTTTTTTAAAGTCAGTTTTAATGTCGAATCTGTCAGAATGATCACCACAAATACAGAAGTCTGTGTGGTTGTCATAGGATTAGAGAGTGCTTTATGCATATCACAGTCATATGTCAATAATACAGTGTAAAGTCAATTATAGGAAGAAGACAATTAACCTAACTGTGTGTTTTTGGAAATGTTCTCTCCATGTTTCTCCATCCAGTAGTAAAAGTATGTTGTAGCTGAAGGGTACCAAGTAACAGCATGGGGCATGAGCTCTGCGTTTTTTTTAACATTATTACCTCCCAATGTTGGGAGGTTAACAAACACCACCAATACTAAGGCATAAAAACAATACTAATGCTGATCAGTTTTGGAGGGTTAAACACTATCAACGACAACCATAAACCATAACATCTTTTTATAATACTTCCACTGATTACCAATGTAAAGGAAATTACCAATGAAATAATGGATTACCAATTTCGGTTGGAGGGGGTAACATTTTTACAATGACCACCAATAGGGATTTTTTTTAAATGCACTGTGAAGGAAAAGTACTCCTGATCCATTACCAGGCTTCTAACTATTTTTAGATGTTAACTACTAAGCAGGAAATAGCTGCTCTGAGCTTCTATATGTTTGGTGGATTGTAATGACAAGTTTAGTGTTTACCATGCTTACTTCTGCAGCTTGTCGCACCCTGAGGTCCAACTTCCATATACAGGACAGCTTGTCTGTCTCAGTACAGGGTGAATACATTCACTTCTCCTTTTCTTGAATGGCTGAGAATTAATAGGGATATATTTCCTTTAATAGATGTGCAAACATTGGCAACCAATTAATGAGGATTGAACTTTGGTCCAATTAAACAATTTATCAATTTTATTCATTATCATATTGGATTCAACATATTAAGTGACCAAATATAAGCAGTTGTATATCACTGCTAATATATAAACCGGTCACTTTTTAATGAATATGTTTTGTTTGTAAGAACTTTTGTGTAGTATTGTTATGTAGTAATATTTTAGGCATGATTTATCAATAAACAAAAATTTCCTGAATTTAATAGCTAATATTTTGCTAAAGACAATTTTCCCTTAAATTACACATTGGGGGATGGGGGCTTCCTTAATCTGTAGTTGTAAAATTATTTAAAGCAAACAATTACCTAATTTTTTTAGTCTTTAAAGTGGTCCTGTTAACAAAAGGTCAAAAGTACAGCAATACTTCATGTAAAAGAAGGCATTGTATACAGTCCAGGTGTTGGAATGCCACCCCTTTGGTAAGAGCATTTTGGGGGGGATATATCTGCCCCCTCTATGTGGTTCTCCCCACCGATCCCTAGTTCCTGTAACGACACAGATGTTAAACACAAGTGAGCAATGGCAGGAGTAGATATTCACACATATAGAAGAGCAGAATAGCTGTTGGGGTTGGGAAGCAGCAACATCACATGGGCATCTATAAAGGTATGTATGTAGCCTCTTCTGCTAGGAAGTGTTAATAAAAGGTCAATAAAAGGTTAACAACGTAAAAATAAACTTTATATTTTCTCAATGACGCTTATGGCAGGTTTGAACTTTCATATGTTCACCCAAGCAGTTTCCATGTCTATTTGAATAAAGTCAATGTTCAATGTTTGAATGAAGATTAAATGTTCCTAGCACTCAGATTACTTGTACTGAATTTGTACTTGTATTGTATTGTATTGAATTTTTGTCTCCCCCTCTGAATCGGAATCATGGTGATTGGATAGTTCTAATTATCATTTGTCTCAAAAGTTGGATGTGAGCTGTTACGACCTCAGATACAAACTTGGAAATTCAGCTCTTCAAACTCAACCTCCAAGTTTGGACATTTTGTGCAAATGGAAAGATCACGCAATGGCAGTCTGTTAGATTTGTACTTCAATGACCGGACGACGTACGGCTTTGACATTTCAGAAGCTAGGCCAATATGGTGGCCTGACAATGTATTTCCCAAGTGCAGGTAACTTGTTTTTTCCCATTCATGAGATATATAAACCCGGAATTTGAGTTTAGTGAGGAGAAGTAGACTATAGGACACCTGACCCCTGTTAAATTCCTACCCCTACTAGTTTTATGTTACAAGCATCTTTACAGCTCATTGTATTGAATTGGGGAAAGCTGACAATGTATTATTATTATTATTATTATTATTATTATTAATATTTCTTTGTAAAATGCTTATATATGTATTACAATGTGTCCTGAGTTTTACACAAATTTGATTCTTTTAATTTTTTTTTATATATCAGCTACATTAGCAAGTTCATTGCAATTTTAACCACCTACGCTGGAGAGATCGGCGGACGATGATCGATGGAGGACGACGCTGGATGAGCACGGGGGACCAGGTAAGTAAGCATGTGAAAAATCTCGGGCTTAACCATCCTTGCAATTTTTTTTTGCCCGAGCGAAGCTCGGGCTTAACTGCAAGGAGGTTAAGCAATAGGAGAATGTAAACTGACACGGCCACTAATGATAAAATAACTGAATGCAACGGAAATGCACAACAAATATAATCCAGCTACAAAAGTTTTACCTTTTTTTACTTATAATACTAATAAAATGAATCGCCTGAGATTCTGCAGCCAGAGCTGAACACACAGGAAGGGATTTGAATAGTTTGCTGTTTTGCATCATTGATGTGATCACCTGCCGGGAAGAATTCGATACATCTGTACTTTAAATATGAAGTAGGAAATATGAACAAAGTTTGAATGTGCTACAGCTAAAAAGGCTGAAACCGGGTGAAAATCAGGTCATGTGCCCTGCTTATATTAAAAATAAATCCCACTATATTAATGGGCATAACTGCAGTAATGTGTGTTTATTATTATCACATCATACGTTATCTCTTCCTGGAGTTCAGCTTTAGTTGTAAATGAAATGAGTTTATGAAATTTGTCACATTGTAAATGTGCTTTTTATAAACTAATAATTCAAAAAATAAATATATGTATTTAGAATGTTTCTCTGGTCCGGAATATATTGATTTTTTGTAAAATTGTGTGTTTATTAGGTTTTTCCAAAAATATTTACAACATATTGTAGTATGTTACTGGGGGTGCTCATGATAACGGGACACTTACAGGGCAGATCAGAGGCAGCACACTCCAAAAGTCCAAAATAACAGCAGTTTTTATTTGTTTAGGCAAGTTTAGGCACACTCTAAAGCACATTACAACAAAACAATAAACAGTAGCCCAGGTGGGACTCTGGCTACTTCACTTAGGTGCCCTCTCTTACTAACACATTCACTATATCAGTACTGTTCCACTCACAGTTTTGTAGTATTGTTTGGCTGCTGGCTTTCCTGGAACACTCTGGCTTTCTCTCAGCCTGGAACTCCCTGGCCCTCTCTTCAACCTGGAACACTCTGGCTCTCTCTCAGCCTGGAACCCTCTGGCTCTCTCTGAGCCTGGAATCCACTCTGGCTCTCTCTTCAGCCCGGAACCCTCTGGCTCTCTCTCAGCCTGGAATCCACTCTGGCTCTCTCTTATATATATATATATATATATATATATATATATAAAATAAATGCTACTATACAGCTACATTACATGTTTAAATATATTTTTTTTTAACAGATATTTGTGTTTAGTTATTTAAAGTTTATTATTACATTTATTATATATCAGTGAGGTATGCCTAAGAATTACAACCTACAATGACAAAAAAATGTCCATGCCAAAATTGTACTGCTTTTTTGCATGGAAATTTGGATGGAATAAGACAGCTTGGGAGGTTATTGCACTTTCCCTGCTATTTTTTGGGTAACTCTGTCACAATATACAAAAACAAACAACAACAAGAAAAGAGTACAAACACTACAAAATAAATAAAAAGAAAGTGGGCCTAATTTGTTGTAAACTTTTTAATATGATCATATGGCTGGGCTAAACTGAAAATCCTAAATTTCAAAATATAGTTCAAAAAGACCCAGGGTGGTAGTCAATTTCCAATGCCAATGCTTTAGATAGATTATGTATGGGAAAGCCCAACGGGTGGGTGACCACATCCAGAGTAGTTGGAATCTCCACTAAACCAACTAGGAGGTCGTTTACCATTTTCCAAATGTATTTTCTAACATTTGTTATTTCCTTTTCCTGACAAAACGCCTATCTATGTATATATGTATATATATCTAAATCTATGTGTTCCATACAATGCAACACAATTGAGAAGCAAAAAGACACCTCCCTATGACGCGGTGCCAAAGTTGCAGACTCTGTACAAAGATGCTCAGGCATACGCAGAAGGAGCAGCCAAGAGCCTCCCGGGATGTGTGACGTAGGTATCCCGGGAGGCTCCACTCTCCCATTAATCTCATTAATTGAAGAGGCTGTGCTACACACATTTTATTTAAAAGGGTAGACAACCATTTCATTTAAAGTAAACATTTTTGTGTGCATTTTTTTTAAGTACAGCACCCTTTTTTTAAATAAAATTCAGAGATTAGGAATGCTTTAATTTACCCCGTTTTTATTCTCCATGCACAGCAAATATTTACTTTTAAGAGATGGGGGTATTGGTTGTGTCTGATGACAATCTTGCCTATTGCTACAGCTCAGTTGGGTCTACCCGAAACCCAGAGAAACTTGGAGTCATTCAGCATTCTGGGTGTTTAGCATGAGATGAATTACCTTTTACACTATGGGCCTAATTTCCTAATGTTCTTCAAGGCTGAAAAGGATACGCCTTCATTAGTGAAGCTGGGTGATCCAGCAAACCTGAAATGGATTATATGAAAGTCATTTTTTTTTTGTTAGCAAATGTTTGGAGTACTGGACCAGATCCATTCCAGGTTTGCTGGATCACCCAGCTTTACTGAAAGTATATTCTCTCCATCCTTGGAGAACTGTAAAAAATAAAGCCTTATGTTCCAAAATATTTTCCTCCCAATGAGTTTAGAGGACTTTCCATGCACTAATTTAATTGAACTTTTATTAAAACATTGCAAACATCATGATTCAATGGATACAAAACTTGCAGAACTATGCAGATTACACCTTCAATGTCAGTATGATATTCCCCAGTCATTCTACACATTTCACAACTATGAACTATGAGTGGGGCATAAGGTGTCACTTAAACTGACCTGAGAGGTACAAATTGCTCATAGCTCAGGAAACCCCTAGCAACCTCTGATAGAACCCTGGTGGTTCTTCCCTGGAGAAAGACTGGTTTATATTTATATACAGGTGCCTTTTATTGTACTTTATAATAATACAAAGCAGTAAAAGTAAAATAATAAACTAGATCATATCATCAATTTAGTTGGTGTGTTGGTTGTGGAACTCAATATTGGTGACTTGCAGGTTCATCATTTTTGGAATAGCTTCATTTGCACTATTTATGCTAAAACAGTGGTGGTGAACCTTTGGCACAGGTGCCAGAGGGGGCACTCAGATGTATCTCTGTGGGCACGCATTCCTCACCTGGCTGGCCTCCCATTGGCTGTGCCATTTTCCCTCTATCAGTCAGCTGGCTGCAGAATTTCCCTTCTCTGGAGTCATCAGTTAACCCTCAGACTAGCAGACTGTGAGGAGGGGAGGCAGCTGATGTGTCTTGGTCCAGCATTGAAATTTTTTTTGCTATTGTATTATATATCAAGAAGCTCTTTGTGTCAGGGAAAGCAGCAATAAATGTGATGATGTCCTCAAAGATGTCACAAAAATGGTGAATTACATTATAAATCCTTGGCTGAATCTTCCGGATTCCAGCACTAGAGAATGTTCAGGCTCAGTATAAATGTTATTTATGTACAATAATGTCCGGTGGCTGAGCAGAGTCCGGGACAATGAAAACATTTAGGTTTGCTTTCTTTACTTTGTTTGGATCATTTTATGCTTGTGAATTATAACAAATCTGACAACGGAAACAGACTAACAGATGGCCTGAGTGCTGCATGTTTACTCTCAAACTTACAAAGTATGAGCCAAGGTTAGACAAATTATCACATGCATACAACAAAAATACAAATAATTGTTCAAAAGCTTGCCAAATGCTAACCTATACCTTTCAATATAAAATGGGTTTGTATTATTGAAAGCTCTGTTATTGTGTTTTTCTTTTAAGACAAATGATGTTAATGTATGAGTTGTTTTTTTCTAAACTAAAATTTCAGTATTCAGGTTAAATTGCCGGGATGGCACTTTGCAGTACATAAGTGGGTTTTGAGTTGCAGTTTGGGCACTCATTCTCTAAAAGGTTCACCATCACTGTGCTAGACCAGCATCAATTTTTTAAAAACATATCTAAAATCATTTTTTTTTTTTACCCTTTTTTTAATTTTATGCACCCTTTGAGCCGGGATTCTACCTCCTGCTAAAATGTTAAGATGTAGTGGACATCATTTCATATTGGCCTTGCAATGTGGCTTCAGATAGAGACCCTTTAGAGACCCTTTGGTTTCCCGGTAGTTCTCTATAATTAATGAACTCTACCTAATGTTGAGACCTCACTTCTGTTCTGATGGGAACGGAGGAGCCCACTTGTAAGAGATGGTTTTACTGGATGCTGTTCTTGCACTCCACAGATTACCAGTCAACTTTAATCAAGGATCCTCGTTGATCCTCGGTGTTCCTCTCTGTCTGTGGATATCCCTGTGACACCTGTGTCTCCATATGCTTCCAGTGACTCCTGTGTCCCCTGTGTCTGCATTGGCCCCTGTGTCACTGCTGTCTATTTCCTGGATCCCTGATATTTGACCCCTGGTTTGTCACCTGACCTCTATTGCTAGCTGCCTGTCTCTACTCTGGCCTTCCTTGACTAATGTATGCTTAGTGATTTGGTACTGCGTATCTTCTTGCCTACCCTGGTATGCCCAAGGACCACAACCTGGCAGTAACCAGCAGTGCAGCATCCTCACCACTAGAGGCTCTGGAGAAGGCCTGGTTACTGCTTAGACTCTGCACCTTGCTCAGGGCTCACACAACTTCTCTGCAAGCCGTAGTGCCCCCTAGTGGTCATGTCTTCTCAAGTGTGACAGTTAGTCATATTGTATTACTGTATTGCCTGAATCTGCTCTGAGGTTTCGTTCACTTGTTGGTGGCATAGGTTTTTTAATGGTTTAAATAAAGAAATTCGGTATTTATTAAATTGTATTTGTGGATGTATAATAAAAAAGCTGCCTAAAAAGTCCTGAACATTTTTTGAAAATTCAGTTTTCTGTGTGTTTTGTATGGGATGCTGGCATTACGTTTTTTTTAATCCAAATTTTCTTCACATTAATTAAGGAGTAAAAAAAGTAGTCAAGACACAATCCACACATCAAATCAGAGTTCCATTAAAATCCTCATGTCAGATTTCCACTGAAATACCCAAATTACCCAGAGAAGCAGTGAAATCCAACCAATAATGAGATATAGGTATTTTTCTTATAATGTAAATATAGGGTTGGGTATGCATATATTTAAATACATAAAGGCTGATTTACCAAACAAATGCGCAGAAGCTCACCAGGCGCATATCCAATCAGGGAGGCACAGCGTATTACTGAGATCCGATGGAAAGTGCTAGTGCACTCGCCTGCCACTTACAATATTGATAAATGAGCAGTGGGGTCGAGAATTTACCGAATAAGACGATTAACTTTCAGCTGCGCGATTTAAAAGGATCTGTTAAGCTCTGTCAATGGTGATGTCGGAGCAGTCATTTAGGGCACACCTGGTCTCTGTTCTGTGTGCACCTACAGTCCATTACAGGTCAATTTGAATCTTTGGTGCTGGATTTTTTTGGGTAAGAATGCTACATTATACTTATTCAGAAAATTGGTTCATTTATAGTTTGATTTGCTGCAATTGTTGTTTTAATGTTTTTTTTTTTTTTTTTGGATAGGTTGCAACACTGCCAACTAACTCATATGAAGCTGTATATATAATAATTAGCACTTTATAATATGTCATCTCATCACATATTAGTATAAATGTAAAAAAAATGTTCCAAAGCATTTTGGATATGATTCAAATTTCATTAAAATTTGGCTTTAGAGAAACCAAATATTTAAAAAAAAAGATTGTTGGCATAGAGGTTATGATACATTTATCAAGGAGGAACATTTAGTGATTTCACTTGTGAGTGTATTTTAAAATAGATTTAAAGGTATGTAAATACATATGTATTTTCATTAGTACTATTTTAACTGGATTGGTTTGTGTGTGTGTGTGGGGTGGGGGAATTATTCAAATAAGTTTGCTTGTATGGTATGCATTGGTGTGACTTTGTAATCCTCATTATTGTTAGCTTCATCTGTTTCTGCAATGGTTTTGTTTTAAAATGATGGTCTCTGTTGGTTAGCAATTCTTCAACCTGTTTTCTTACAATGTATCTGTAATAATTGTAATAAAGGTTTTGTCATTTTATTCATAAATACCCCGGGGAACACATTTTTTGTTGAGTTAGATCTTACACTTGTATTTTACAAAATTTTGAGTGGTGAATCTAGAAATGACCCCAGTTTTTTGCTATCACCTTCGATTTTTACGATGCAGGGTACCCTGCATTTTTATCAAAAATATACAAATTTTACATACATTGAAACAATAACCTGAATGTACTGTTTATTTAAATTTCCTTTGTTCATTCAAAAAACAACATTTAAAAAGATTTAAAAATAAATCTGGTAAGCGATTAAGGTAAAATTTACGCTTATAGCTTTTCCTGGAGTGTTCAGGACAATCCCGCCGGATGCTCCAATATTAGTCAGCCATCATATGTACATCCCATCTACCCAGATACCATCCTTCCATGACCTTCCAATCTTGGTGGACTTGTTCACCTTGCTCATCACTGACTGCACCAAGGTTTTCCGGGAAGTTAGAAAGATGGCTATGCAGAAAATGCACCTTGATGCTCATATTGCAACCAAGCATTTTGTAGCTCTCCAAGAGTTTCTGGACAATTTCTGTGTAATTATTTGCTCGCGTGTTTCCAAGAAAGTCCTTGGCAATGGCTTTGAGTTTTTCTCACGCAGTCTTGATGCTAGGAGTTCTGAAGCCTCCTTCGATAGTCTCAAATCACGTGCCAAATCAATCAACTCATGCTGATCATGCTGATATCCTTTACGAACAGAGTCCTCTCAAATTTCAAACTCTTCATCATTGTTATCACCTAGTTCATCACCATAATCATGTTCTTTAAGAGAGGGTAGTGTAAGGAAAACCGGCATTGGAATTCAATTTGAATGAGCCACTGGGCGTATAGCCGATGGTAAACTAGGATACTCCATGTTACGTTTATTTTTCCTGTTATATCCTGAAGTTTTTACTATACAAAGGCAACAGCCACTGAAATGATCTCCTGGCTCTCGTCAAACCATAGTTATACCAAATGGCATCATGTCACGTGTTCCCTTTTTCCACATCTGTAAACCATCTACACACTGATTGCACACCTTATGAGGAACCTTATCTTGATCACCATGTTTAACTGGTAAATATGCCGAATAGGCTTGCTCCACAAATGTGCTGATGTTCACCCTTTGACTGGGAATGGTGGAACTGCCACAGATATAACAAAATGAATCAGGGTTGTTTAGGCACTTACAACGAAAAACAGCAGAGCCAGACATGATCATAGGAAATACATGTGTAAGTAGAAAAATATTAAAAATTGAAGTCAACAAAAAATGTGTTCAAAATTGTTCCCCAGTGTAATTAGTACAAATGTATGCATGGTTTCCACTCCAAGCCAGTGCTTGACCCCCCTCATTACCATTGCCCTATTCTCAAAGTCATATTGTCACATATTGGTATTCAAATGTATTATTTACATATTCCTTTTATGAATAAGTTGTCATGGTTTTTATTTCTTTTAATAGTTTGACATTTGCTGAATAAGCCTTGGTTTTCCTTTAACATACTTCACTCATGTTGATTTGCTGCCACTATTCTACACAACTCCTCTGTTCATTTGTAGTAGTGGTATAGGTTTGTTATCATTGTGCTGTGCGGCCTGATCTTAGCCTTTTGTATACAAGCACACATACACTTACTGTCCAAACTGGTTGTCAATTAGTTGTCCAGCTGAGTTGCATACTCATTTTACCACACCTGATGGTGTTGGAAGGAGGCCCAGGTTGCGAAGCACAACATCAAACCAGACTGATTGCCGAGCTCACAAGCAGGGTCAGGCACTCCTAAATACTGGATTTTATGCATTATTTAGATGTTTACATGATTCAAATAGTATTAGCATATAAAACATCCGAGACAAATATATTTTGTCAACATATTTTCTTGCTTTGTCAGGCTTTCAGGGTGCTTATGCAGTGTGAATGCTATTTCAGACCTTGGCCCACTATATATTCACTTTCTCACATCACCTTGGTAGTGGAAACACATACTGTAAACCAGAGGCAATGTTATCCACGAATGTACAGTAGTCTGTGATGTGATATTCCAGAGGCTTGCAAGCGGTTCTCAGCAAACAGATGTTATTGTCCAGTTACAGTATAGATTCAGTTTATAGAATGCGTTAAGCAGCATGTTAAATTCTGTTTTGTTGGCAACTAGATGGTGCTGGATTGTATTTTTCCTGCTTTTCTGGCTGCATAAGCAATGTTTGGCCAAAGCTAGACATGTGCATGTATATGTATGAACAGTGAAAAAACCAAGAGGAAGAGAAGGCTGCACGCTTTCCTTTAAAGGCTTAAACAAGCTTTGAGCCAACTCCATGACATCAAAAATCATAGGAAGAGATAGGAATTGTAAGCAATATGCCAAAAAAAAAATCCTTGCCTATTTTTTCCTATAATTTCACTTTTATATGTAGATATACACACAATTAAATGTATACATACATATATGTATGTACATACATGAGTGCACATGAAGCAAAAGAAACAATATACAAAAAAAAAAAGACTTACTTGAATGATGTTTTGCAGGTCCCAGAGGTGGGTTTGAACTGGTGGGAAACACAGTTCATGCACACATAGCGGGTCCGCATTGGTGCACAAATATGTGCATCAAACACCTAAGTTTCAATAAAATAATTGTGCTGTTTTTGGTCTTTCAACAATTCATCAAAAGGAAATGCTCAAAAACAATCACAATTTACTTTGGTAAAGTGTAGGTCTGTTGGATCACCAAAGGTTAAAGATACTGGAGGATTGTAAAATAGATCACAAAAAAATAAAAAATATTAAAACAACTTTATTTAGGATAACCACATTTTAAAAAAAGGTCAGATTGAAATATAGAGACCACACAGACTCCACTAAATTTACAATACAAAATAAAAAAAAAACACAGAAACACCAAACACATGTAAACCCGCATTTCCAAATATAGCAAATATATTTCAAAAATAGCCCAAGAAATATTGAATTCAAAAATACTTACAAAAACAATATGCCATTTGCACCTCTCAAGGGTGGAAAACTGGATTAGAAATTATTTATGCAGAACAAACATGTAAAGGTGGTAATAAAAACATAGTACACAGCTCAACAAAAAAAATGTTTCAATTGCCAAGAGTTCTTCCAATATATTTAGTGTATATCAGGTCTGCTGAATTCAGAAATTACATCAGTTTAATTGAATTGGCTCTAGTTCTTGTGATAAAGGAATCAGAATAGACGGTTTTACCAACAACAAATGTTAACACACCATAATATTATCTAGTGTTGGTGTTTGAATTCAGGTTGTCTTTATATTCGACCCGAATATGGCTGTTCGAATTCGGATAGACCCGACCCGAAAAAACGAGATTTACCGACAATAATTTGGATAAAAATAAATGTAAAAAATGTGTTTGTGTTTATTTAACTAATTTTTTTACAGGTTATCCTACAATGACTAATGAATAATTTTGCTTTATTTTCATGTTTCATTAGTTTTCTATTAGGTTATTTTTGAGGTCATTATTTCAAAAATTAGGGCCAATGTAGCAAAACTAATACCATATTTGAAATCTGTACATCAAACATAACCTAAAATGACATTAATTTGTTTGTTAACTAGTGATTGCAATGAAACAATATGGCTACAAACACAATAAAATAGCATTAACAATGACTTATCAACTGTAGGATGGACATTGAAACAATCAAAGTTGAAGAAACAAAAGCAGCTTATGTGCCAAATGGTAAGCAAAGTATGAAATGCAGCAACATAAATTAGGATAACACACCAAACAACCCCCCCTCCTCCTCCTCCTCCTCCTTCAAGACAAAAAGACAAAAGAAAAAGCAAGTCAGACAACACCCTTTTATGCACATCTTTATGCGCACAGCTGCTACGAATTTGCCTGTAGTTAGGACGTTTTTTTGAGTTGGTCATTTATTGGTCAGATATTACTATGATATTTTAGGTTTGACTGTGTACACCAATGAATAGCTAATAAAAAAATAATATATATATATATATAAACATATAATTATATATAAATAGTATACAAATGTGTAACCTGAAAATATTAGTTCATTTTAAAATATGCTTATTTCTAAGCTAATATATATTTTTAAACATTTGAACACATCACACATTTTTATTTGAAAGAATGATTTGCTCGGGAAAGAATGAATTTTAATGTAAGCTCGCTAAGGTCAAGCTGCTAGAGATGCACGATTCGAAGCGCCAGATCATTTCAGTTCGTAAATGTTGGAGAATACACCAGTATATTTCCGGCGGTCTAAAATGCGTTGATCAATAGGTAGTGGGGTCCAATGTGAGACCGCGATTACGCGCGTGCGCAAATGAACTTCCAACTTTGCCTGATAAATCAGGGTCATAGTATTAGAGTTTATTAGTGTAAAATTAGATTTCAGAAGTTCAGGCACAATTATGACATCATTGAGGATGAATTTTCTTTTGAATTGTTCATATTCCTTTGGTCAAAGAAACAAACAACAGATAGATAATTCACTTTTAGGTTTGACAATCATAAAATATATTACTTTTACCATTTTCCAAATGCAAAATTACACAGCTTTGGATTTTAATATGTTCGTTCATGCAGTTTTCATATTCTATTTGAATATGAAAAGTCAATGTGCCATAGTTTGCATGTAGATAAGATATCATACGTCCTCATTTTGCTAAAAAGATATACATAAAAAATAAGAATTGCTGGCTTCTGAAGTGAATATCTGTCTTCTGCACAGGTTGGGCTTTTCTAAGAAGAATCTACAGGATACCTAACATCTACTGGCTTCTTCCAGCTCTTCCATTATCTAAGCTGTCAACATGATCACCCCAAATACAGAAGCCTTTCTGGTTGTAATAGGACTGGAGACAATGGCTGGATTATTCTCCAGTGCCTTTATAATATTTTATCTTTCTATTAACAGCATCAAGGAGAGAAAAGTCTCATCCTGTCACTGTATCCTGATATCTCTAAGTGTTTCCAATCTGTGCTTTACAGCCACATCAGCTGCAAACTTTCTAATTCATCTATTCTGGCCATGGCTGTTCGGCATGTGTTTCCAAATGTGTTTTATGTTTTATTCTCTTCAAACCTGTACTCCACTATGTCCAGCACATTGCTTATATCTTTTCTATGTATCTTTTACTTCATAAAAGTTCGACAGTTTCAGTCCAGATTCCTGGCATGGGTGAAGGTGAAAATTGATGCAATGGTACCTTGGTTGCTGCTTTTGGTGGTCTTTGTGTCTTTATTTGGAGGTTTCCTGATCATATTTATTTATGATGCAGGATCAGGGAAAAACTCAACTGAACCCATTTCTGGGCAAAGAGTAGAACTCCACAAACTGAAAATGTATTTGATGAAACCCACACTCATATTGAATTCCCTGACATACACAGTGTCATATTGTCGACCTCTGGAAGTGTTTGTTTCCTAAAGAAGCAGAGGAGTGCAGGCAAATTAGGTAACAAAAAAATGAAAGGTTATCAAGGTGCAGTCAACATTATGATTTGTCTTGTATCTCTTTACACCTTGATTTTCCCCATTTTTATTCTCTATGCTCTGGAAATATTTGCTTTAAAGAGCTGGAGTTGGTATGGAAACAAGTAACTAAAACCTGGAGGATATTTGCATTTGTGGAACAACACATTTACTTTCTCGGCAGCCACATTACACAAAAACAGAAATATTTTCCGCCTGATCCCGTCAACAACAAAAATGTCTTCTCCTAGAGAAAAAATATTTGCCATCATTACCATCATAAAAGCCGGGACTGGTTTCACCTTTATTGCTTACATTACATTGCACTACCCATGCCATCTTCTTCACCATGGATCTGGTCAACATCTTGATGCAGCTGGTCTACACGGCGCAGAACTTTATTTTATGCTTTGGGATTCAACTATTAATGATCAGAGAGATCCAATTATCAATCACTGTTCTGATGTTGAGTCTGATTTATTGTAACTATTGGCTTATCATCTGGCTGTGTGCTTATTATTGTATCAATGTAAATATCTTTACCCATCAACATATCATTGCGATAAAAATAGTTCTTTCATCTTTCCTGCTGCAGAATATTCTACTATCAAAGGTTGGTTCTTTCATTTTAAAAGCCCTGTCCATCTGGATGATTGATTTTGTGTTTTTTGTGCAACAATCAGCAAGCAAAACAGAGAACTTTTCTTCATTCAGTGCAAATATTCTCATGCCTAAAGGATACGCCCTGCTTTCCACTTTGCTTGGCTGCTGTCTTTCCATTTGTTTTAGCTCTTATCTCTGCTGGAATCACAACATTCAAACTCATAAAACATATTATAAAAATGAAATGTAATGTCTCAGAACATTCTTGTCCAAACCTCCAGGTCCTCATCAGTACTACCAGAACAATGGCTCTCCTTCTCATACGTTCTGTAATTTTCTATACAGCTGATCTTTTGTTTCTTTCAACAAGTAAACGTTCCTTATCAGATGTCATAAGTCTGATTGCTTTGATTATCATAATATCTCTTCCATCAGCAGAGGGTGTTATCATTATTCAGGCCACCCCAAGACTCGGGAAATGATTTTGGAGAAGTTCTGTGATAGTAGATGAAGCAATGACTTAATGTAGTGATATATTTCAAATCCAAGTTATTTCTTTCTTGTTATATGACTGGAAAGGTCAGTTGAAGCTACCAATGATGCCGACGATGATAATACAAAATACAGCTGGTTTATCATGAAGGTGCAAAAATGTTTGTTGCTCTAAAGACACTGATGATGATAATACAAAATATCATCATCATCAATAATCTATACTTATCCATAATCAAGAGATGAAAACTTGGATTCTTCTATACTTATCCATAAATCACAAAGTTATATATCTAAATACAGCTTAATAACACAGATATGAATTTAGTGTTTAATTACACTTGGCTTTGAATGATAGACATGGATGCCGAATTTGAACACCATTGCAGTCAATGGTGGGAGAATTCGGGTTATTTTTAGGGACTATTAAGGGCTGCAAGAGAAATCAGCAATTCAGACAGCTTACCCCTTCTGATGGTCTGGTGTTTATTTTAAATATTTAGACACCCATGTACCTGAACAATTTTCACAGGTATTTCAATTAAACTTTTCACCCCTACTCTCTTGTATTTGGTTTGATCTTCAGTATTGGCACAACGGGTGCTTCACTTGGTTCGGAAGAATCAGTATTATCAAGATGAACATATTGCTCAGGTTGTTGTTCTTGTTGCAAGTTCTGCCCATCGACATCCCAAACTCCTTCTTTAAGAATGTTTACTTACTGCTATTCAATTTTATTTGGGAAGGTAGAAGCCCTCGCATGAGACTCAGGATGCTTTTCCTACCCAAATGGGCAGCAGGCTTTGGGGTACCAGACAGGCTTCAGTCCTAGTATAGAGCAATGATGGTGATGCAGGCTCCCAAAATGCATTCCACTTGCACCTATGCTCACAACATTTTCACAATACAGCTATCTCACTTCTCCCCTCACCATTACAATTATATATTGGAAATATAGCAATAAGCCATTATTCCTCAAGTAATTCAACCGAATGGTTGGTACCATAGCCTTAGTTTCTAACTATTTTCAGACTACCGGAGTTTGTGTAACAATAGCTGGCACAAGGAATTATTAACCTGAGAATAAGAGGCTTGAACTCACACAAACCTATTTAAAAAAACAAAAAACCTTCTAAAATGTGTGTATGTCCCTAATATTGGACATGTGTGAGCTATTAGAGTTGTAGGGAGGATAGGGTATCACAACATTGACATGCAACAAGTAAATATAAATATATATACAAATTTTCTTCTTTAGTAGCATATCTAGTAGTCAACCTACCTAAACTGAGTCTCATGGGTATTTGCATTGGTCAGACTCCAAACATCAATGTAAGGCTACATACACACAGGCAGTAATTGTTGTTGGAAAGGATCTTTCATGATCCTTTCCAACGACAAAGGACTGCATGGACGAGTGCTGTACATACATCACCGTTCTGTTCTATGGAGAGGGGAGGAGGGGAACGACAGCTGCGCTCTCTCCTCCTTTACTTGCATTAAGATTATTAGTCATCCATCGTTCATGGATCTGCCAGGATGGTCACTTCAACGATGGACAACACACATGCCAAATTCTCATCCTATATCGGCCTTGAGCTGATTATCGGACGAGAACCATTGTACGTGTGTACGTAGCTTAATATCATGCTGCAAAGATATTACCAGCACAGAGAGCAGATAAACAGCACCAAAAAAGAATCTCTCCTTTGTTGATTTCATTGCTAGGTATCTGTCTTGTGCAGAATCCTATTTCATTCTTTTTAAATACATGCATTGTTCTGGAAAATGGGAAAAGCCTCATCAATGGTGTGAAGATCCATGAAGTCGGTCTTATTCAACTTGTCATAGGGATCACCAACATCTTAATGCAATGCTTACTGACTATCAGTACAACTTGCTTTTATGTCACAGGATTTTATCATTCAGAATTTTTTTATCGTTGTAATGTTTTTTATTTTTGTTTTCATACGCTTCAGCTATTGGTTCATGGCCTGGCTCTGTCCTGTTACTGCACCAATATCACCAGGTTCAATCTTAGAATCTTTGGCCTCATAAAGAAAGTTTTTTCAAACTACTTGCCTTATCTGCTCCTCCTGTCCAGCATCAGGTCACTTGGTCTTTTTTTAGTACACTTTAGATGTTTCATGTATGCAATCTCAGATTCCATGTATGATGCATCTAATACCACCTCTTTCGTGGTCACTGTGTCCTCTCTTCTAAAACACATTGGGAATATGAACAAGGATGGTTCTGATATTAGGCAGAATATTCAGGTCCATGTCAATGCTGCAAGAACAATGATGCTGCTTCTTCTACTCTCCATTGCTTTCTACATCTCAACAATTGTTAATGTCACAGAAACATACAGTCTTGAAAATCTAGTAAGTGTTGGCTGCTGGATTATGGTCACCATGTTCCCAACAACTGAAGGTGCCATTCTCATCCAGGGCAGCCCCAAACTAAGAAACATGTTTCGTACATAGCTATCAGCTGGGGGGTTGCTGGGATGTGGGCGGTGACCCTAAAAAATAAGAATTTCCCGAGAGGGCACTGGGGGTTAACTCAAAGATTTCCAATAGTCTCTGGTATTACGTCAGTAGCCCAAGCCTCCTTTACTCCTTCCTTTCCTAACACCTAATTATTGTATTGGTTCTGCTATGATGTAGCCTGACTACTAAACTTTGACCATGCCTGATGTATGCACTCCATATTACTTCCCAATGTCAATTCAATACAAAAGTTATTTCAATGCATGGTTTTATATTTATTGGTATTCTAATTACTTTCTGCATTATAATTGTGTTAAACTGGATTTCTGAGAGGTGAATATTACATTGGTATAACTAATATTTTTTTGTTATCTGATTTGCATGACAGTTTATGATTTATGTATTTTAAAATATGAATAAAGAAATGGCAAAACTATGACAATGACTCTCCAAATATTTGTGTGTGTGCCATGTTACCATCTATCTATTACTTCACCCATCATTCTTAGACTGATGACCCCAGAAGCAGAACTGCAGGTGACAAATACTTTAATGAATGCAATGTGCCACTGAATATGTGCTAAGATGGAATGGATTTTGTCTTTTGTCTTTTTTCTAATTTTAGGAATATACAATGCCAATTGTTTCCTACAGAACATTCCTGCAACCTGCATTATATATCTAGGGGTATCAGATCAATACAGAGTCATGGGTGTTTGAATATTTTTAATATAACATGGTAGTGTTACACTTATGAAACTGATTTCTGCTTAGTGATGTGTAAATGAACTGAATTGTCACCCAGACTGAATGGAATGGTGGACTTGCATTGAAAACAATGGTTTTTCCTTCTTCACAATGACTAGAAGGTGATAAAATGCAGCCCAACAATGCTGACCATACCGATTTTCTGTCTTTGGTATGCTGCTCGTCTTCATTTCATGAATAATGTACTCAGCACATTGAATGCAGGTAATGTATATTGGTAAAAAAGATATTTCATTATCATACATCATGCAAAAGCCTCTGCTGAATATCAGTGTAGCAATATGAAAACAGGTAACCAACGCATGGGAATGATTTGCATTTCACATATCATACATAAAGGCTTGTTAGACATCAGTAAATACAAATCCATACCCATCCTTTAGGGAAAACTGTCTTCTGCCATCATTTTGCTAATTAGCTCTTTGGAATGTTTGTTGGGGGGAAGCCATATATATATGTCCGTGCGGTGGCTCAGTGACTTGGTGGCTTGTTCAATTTCCCAGGTTTGTATCTTGACCAGGATTCTATTGGCATGAAATTCTCTCAGGCTTTCTCCCACATCCTAACATACTGGTATGCCAATTGCCTCCTCACATACCAATTTAAAAACAAGAATATGAAAATAACCTTAAACCTTTTCTTGTTTAAGGTATACAGATTTCAGTGGGGTCCTTAGATCGTGAGATCCTAAAAGACAAGTATTTTTAAATAAATACATGATGGTAAAAATAAATATTTCTATTGGATTGACCAGTGTATGTATGTGCGCATGTGCAGCTCAGCATAGGAAGGCAGGATACCTGACACATTCGGGCTTTGCCTGCGGCTGCCAGGACTACATATACTCCGATGCACCTGTGCAGGAGTTAAGTCATCCTTGCCCGGACATTCAAAATAGCTGAAGACTGAAACAAAGAAGAGAGAAAGGTAGCAGATTGTGGCACCTACTATTCGCCAATGTAGGACCTGCCTGATCACAATATTTTGGAAATAGGGTTTAGTTATGCTTTAAAGTGAAACTATTATGAAACAAAATACCTAACTTTACAGGTGGAAAGCTATTGATCCCTCCACGATCCCAGTTGAGTTGGATCCTCGCAGACCTCTGTCTTCATTCTTTCTTCGGGTGCAGACTGGACTCTGGGCAATGCCATCTTCTTACGGCTTCTTCCTGGTTCTTCTTACTATGTCACCTATTCTCACACTACGCAAGCATGAGTTCAGGTGACGCTCTCTCAAAAATGGTAAAGAAAAAGTGCTGCGCTGGCGTGAGATTGACAGTTATGTTTTGTGGTAGAAGAACGTTCCCTCTGCACATATCCAAGATTCCTCTTTTGCTCTTTGCTCAAATATCCCTACTGACAATGGGGTTCCATGAGAAACACAAAGTTAATGTACGACCCATACATTTGGATTAAAAATATTTTGTAATATATGTTCATAAGCTATTAGTAGTGTAAGGAGGGCAACTAATCACTCTCAATATACAACAGTCAAATATTAATGTATAAACAAATTATCTTCCTTAGTTTAGTAATCATCTGAACAAACCAAGTCTCACTGGGTATTTGCATTGGTTAGTATCCAAAACATTAGTTTAAAATCATCATACCCTTCAAATCTATTGCAGTACAGAGAGCAGAGAAGCAGTGCCACAAAATGTCTCCTTTAATACTCATTTTGATAGCCATCTGTCTTCTGGGGACTCTGATTTCAATTTTTTAAATACATGTATCGTACTGGGAACTGGGAAAAGCTTCAGCCATGGTGTGAAGACCAACCGATTCGATCTTCTTCATCTTGTCATGGGGCTCACCAACATGTTAATGCAATGTGTAATGACTACCGATAACATTTGTTTTTGCTTCCAAGAATATAATTATTCAGAAGTTTATCTCTTTGTGGTTTTTCTTCTTATATTTTTTGTACGTTTCAGCTATTGGCTCATGGCCTGGCTCTGCGCCTGTTACTGCTGCACCAATATCACCGGGTTCAATCTTAGAATCTTTGGCCTCATAAGGAAAGTTATTTCAAACTTCTTGCCTCATCTGCTTCTCCTGTCTGGCATCGGGTCACTTGGTCTTACTCTTCTACACATTAGACGTTTAATATCTGAAATCACAGAAGAAAATGCTAATTCCACTCTAATGAATGATCTGCATACATTTTATACCTCGGAAATCCTAATAGGTTCTCAGGACTTTATTTTCCCATTTGCTATTATTGTCACCTCTCTTATGGTCAGCGTGTCCTCTCTCCTAACACACATCTGGAACATGAACAAGGCCGGTTCTGATATAAGCCAGAATATACGGGTCCACATTAATGCTGCAAGAACAATGATGCTGCTCCTTCTCCTTTCTGCAGCTTTCTACATCTCAACAATTGTTTCTGTTACAGTGACGTACAACCTTGAAAATCTAACAAGTGTTGTCTGCTGGGTTATGATCACCATGTTCCCTACAGCTGAAGGTGTCATTCTGATCCAGGCCAGCCCCAAGCTGAGGAACATGTTTCTTACATGGCTATCAGCTGGAGGATTGCTGGGATGTGGGAAGCCTTAAAAATAAAAGCTTGCCTGTAACTACACCACGAGTAACTTCTTTGTCTGTGTTATGATGTGATATATGCAATGTACCGGTCTTTGTTTCCCCATACTTACCATTGTTCAGTTTTTTGTCTTACTCTGAGATTTTATTGTTTCTATCTATGTGGTTTTTATGTATTGTGTGCCTTTTTCCCAATAACATAAAAATAAAGAATGTTAAAAAAAAAAATAAAAAAAAATAAAAGCAATTTCCTGAGAAAGGTCATTGTGGGTTTATCTCTATCATACACTGGGCAGATTAGTAAAATATGTCTTGTAGTCATATCAGTAACCCAAACCTTTCATACTCCTGCAGACAGAGATATTCTTTAGCTGACATCTCAATATTTAATCATGTCTGTTATGATTTAGACTTCTAAACCATGATATTTTGGCATTCTATGTTTGCACTTCATAATATTCCCTATTGTAAATTCACAATGCTTAATATTTTACAGTTTGTTCTTTAAAATCTGGCATTGATGGTGGAATTGTTATTTTCTCAGTATCAGTACGGAGATAGTTTTTGTATTATAGTGTAGCTGTGTTAACCCGGATTTAAAAAAGTTTTGCTATTTTGGGGTATTTATTGTTAGTTTGTATCATTATCTGATGGTGAATGCCGTTCTGATTTGCATGATGTGTGTGTTCATTTTAAAATCTCAATATAATTTTTATTTACTTCTTTACTATCTCTCTATTCCTTCACCCATTTATTTTTAAACCAAAGACAGAAAGAGCAGAACTGGAGGTGACAAATAAACACAAAATGAATAATAATAAATAATAATAATAATTATTATTATTAATAATAATAATAATAATAATGATGAATAATAAAATAAATGCAAAATGAGCTGAGGTGGAACAGATTTTGCCTCGTCTTTTTATTTCAGGATTGTACAATGTCCAGTATTATCTATAGAAGAAAACATTCCTGCAGCCTGCATTATGTATATAAAGAGTTTTGCATTCTAGATCAATAGAATCAAGTGAGTCTGATTATGTTTCCATAGCCTAGTGGTGTTACACCAATCAAACTGATTTCTACTTAGTCATGTGCAAGTGAGATGAAACTGGGTTTGACCAGAATTTTCTAGGTCTTTGCCTAGATGAAATGGTCCTCATTCGGGGCTGTAGTCAGACCTTCTGATCCTGCCATTGGGTCTCCACACATGTGTGCTTTGCTCTATCTCTTAATATTTTACTTTGTAACTTTTATTCTAAATAAACCCTCTAAATCATCTCACTGTGGACCGAGGAATTGTTTTGCCATATCAGTATTTTCATCAGTATCATTCATTATGTGAACACTTTTATGGAATATAAGTTAAGCATTATGAAAACAGGTAATTGAAGCATAGAGCTGATTTGCATTACACACAGCACACACAAGGTTTTGTTAGCTATCAGCAATTACAAATACTGATATACACTGGTGTGTCCTCCACCCCAGCACATTCCTTGAGATTGATTGAACTGAGGTTGTTTTTTTTTCTAAACAATGATGACATAAACTCCATCATTATTGGTTAGAATGCTTCAACCAATCACAAAAAGGGCAAATGAGGACAGCACAGCTAAAGAAATCTGACAGGCATGAGCACAGGAACCCCAAAGCAGAACTTGTCACATCAAACCATTGCAGGATTGAAGGATCCTTGTGGGACATCTAACAGATGTCTCAGGATGGATGGATCAGTATGGGACATCAGAGATACCTATGGATGGATGGGGAATCAGGTATGTATTAGTAAAAAAAAAATATATATATTTTTTCAAGCACAGTGAGATGCTATTATTTACAGGGCATCTATAAACCTTTCAGGGAATGGGAAAGGGATATTATGTATTCTTTAAATCATTCCCCAGGGGGAAGTGACAGAAATCCAGGGTCCCTCATTAAAGGTGTCCCAGGTTCCAGAAAAGCTTTAAAACAGAGTAACCCAACAACTCAAGGGTCAGGTTGTGGGCAAGATGCCCTCTCCCCCAACGATAGCCCTTGCCCATTAGTTGTTGCCAAAAAGGAACAGGGCTCCATGCTTCCCTCTCTTCCCATCTCTTCCCTTTTGGGAAAACCAACTTCCTTTTAAGTTTTTGAAAGTTTTGGTTGTGATATTGGGAAGTAGGAGACCTTACATATATGTTCTTAAATTATGTGTACAGCCCTATCTTAAAACACACATGAGCTGTAAGAAGGACAACAAACCCCTCCTAAAACATTACAGTTAAATATTAGTACACACATTTCCTTCCTTAGTAACACATCTATCATTTTGTCATTTAACCAAAATCGAGTCTCAATGACCATCAATGTAAGTTTATCACACACTGCAAAGTCATTGTAGCACAAAGAGCAGAGAACAGCACCACAAAATATCTCCTCTGCTATTCAGTTTGCTGTATTTTATATACATGCATCATACTGGAAACTGGGAAAAGTCTCAGCAATGGATTGAAGACCACCAAGTCGACCATTCAGTTATGAGAATCACCTACATCTTGATGCAATGTGCAATGAATATTTATAACATTTGATTTTTTTCCTGAAATTTATAAATAATATTATGTCATTGTGATGTTTCCTCTTCTGTTTCTCATACACTTCAGCTATTGGCTCATGGTCTGGCTCTGTGCCTGTTACTGCATCAATATCACCAGATTCAATCACAGAGTCTTCATTTTCACAAAGAAGGTTACTTCCAAATTATTGCCCCATCTGCTCCTCCTGCCTGGCATCGAGTCACTTGGTATTGTTTTTGTTCACTTTAAAAGCATCATGTCTGAAATCTCAGATTCCATGAAAGGTGCAATATATAACATGATTGCGACAAATACAAGTTTAAGCTTCTCACAAATCCTATCATCTCCATTGGTGGCTAGCACACTTACTCAGGTTTGAATCTCAGCCAGGATAATATTATCAGGAAGTCTACACATTCTCCCCTGTTTTACCCCACACAAGCATACGGATATGTTAATTGCTCCCTTAATTACCCCAGTACATTCATTCAGATTTGTTCAGCCGGGGTAATTATGTTCATTTTCTCCTCATCTGTGATGCCCTGAACAAATCTTTACAATGATTACATACACTTCATTATCAGTGTTGCATTAACAATCATAATGGAGGGCAAATGAACATAGCCCAGGTAAACAAATCTGACAGATGTAAGCACGGGAGCACCTGTCAGATGGACTGCAGCAATTGCAAGGGATCAGATGGATGGAACATCCCAATTCCTGGTCACATCCAATGATCCCAGGTTAGAAGGATCATCATGGGCCATCAGACAGCCATCGCTGGATGGATGTCTCCGTGTGGGACATGGCAGATCCCTATGGATTGATGCTGGATCTATTCACCTAATTTTTCAATGGGAAATCTGGGAGCAAAGACCCACTGCTGCAACAATGACCCTCATCACCATTGGGTTTTTTTCTGTGGCAGGGGAGGTGCTACAAGATTTAATCTTTTCCTTTTTTGGGAAAATCAGATTCCAGCTAACATTTTATGGATAAGAAAAGGGGAACATTTCCCATTTTCTTTCGTGGAGGGTCCCAAGCCTATTAAAGTTTTTTAAGTATCAGGGTTTAGGAATTTCAGGCTCTGCAAATCTGGGGGGGGGGGTCAACTATTGCAGCTGTTACAGCACGCATGCATACATCAACCTGAACACAATTCAACAAACTGTCTGCAAACCCCACCAATGCTAGTTGTCATCATTATCCAGTATATTGGTGGAAGACAAAGGAGGGAAAAAAAGGGCATGGAGACCAAAGGGCTGATTAAATGAAGAGGATAATTACAAAGCAATCAGTGTTCTGAACACCTATGCAAAAAAAGCAGAATATTTCTTACAAAAAAGTTTAATATTAAAAATAATAATTAAAATGAAAGATTTTTATTGAAAAACATATATACTAAACAAGGTTCAAATTATTACAGGAACAACAGTCAGATTGTGAATCTCAGATTGAGATCTGTTTTGTCCCTTTTCTGAGATGCAACAGAGTTTCTGAGATGCAACCGACAGTATTCTAGTAACTGCAACAAATCTTTCATAGAGATATGTCCATAAAGATGGAAAGGAGTTTCCAATGAAGCTTGTAAGCTGTGGTAAGGAAACATGGTTCCTTGGTTGTAGGTTTAAAGGTTGCAGAAAAAGTTCAATATTTCCACTATCTGGAATGGCAGGCAGGCACCACTGTTTAGAAGCCTAAGTGACAGTCAATGTCCCTACCACTAAAAAATAAATGTACCTGCTTGATCACAATATTTTAATACCACTCACCTGTCCCTGCTTCATTGCTGACCTGTCATCATTACCGGGTTCTCCTTGGGGATCTGAATCCTTGGCCATCTTGACTGGAGTAATGCAACTCTAGTGCATCCACATAGCAGTTCATTCACTCCAACATTTACCTTCAAGCCAAAATATGCTAATGTAGTTTTATTGCAGAAGGGATGTTTCAAGTACTCTCTGAAATAATATACCTGCATGCTCACATGTTTTAACTATATGAGTTTAGTTCCACTTTAACTCAGGGCCCCTACAATTCACCATTCCTTCAATATTTACTTTTATGATGTGTTCAGTCCTATATTAGGAAACAAATATATATTTGTTATAGCTGTTATATACTGTTATAGCTGTAAGGACAACAAATCATTCTTGATACACAACAGTTAAATATTAGTGTATAAACAAATTCCCTTCCATAGGTAGAAAGCCAGTAGTCAACTGACCTGAGCCAAGTCCCAGTGATTATTTGCACTGGTGAGATTCTAAACATCAGTTTAGAACATTGAACACTTCAAAGCTATTTCCTTTGTTCCTTGCGTTACTGATCATCTATAGAGACTACTATTTCTCTATATTTTAATGCATGCATCTTTCTGGAAACTGAGAAAAGTCTACGCAATGGTGTGAAGATCCACCAAGTCGATAATAATAATCTTGTCATGGGGACCACCAACATCCTAATGCAATGTGTAAT